>NC_134485.1:228517325-228817325 GCF_040206685.1 Ascaphus truei | reverse complement strand
GGATGTGTATGATGTCTTTTTCTAGGGTTCAGGACATTACAATTTGAACTAAATCCTGAACCAATTTGTTGTGCTCCATGCATTATGTAAATAGGCCACAAAACTGGTATAAAAACACATATAAATGCCAAGGAAGATTGGGAGGTATAAGGGTAACATTACACGATTGAAAAATATGAGTATATCGCTGCATGGTTGCCTAAGTGATTATCAAAGTTACTATTTAGTCAATATTTTTTATACTGTATATTAAACTATATTTTGTGAGAACACTCAGATACCATTTCAAAGTTCCCCTTCACACTTACCAGCATTGGGATTCTTTGTGAGCAATTAGCTGCACTGTATTTAAGTAACTTCATGCTTACGTGGGTATATTGATTGCAATTAAATGACTGAGTCTGTACAGCGCTGCAGGAGCCATACTAGAGTGACTTGCCATGAATTAACAGACTATTCAGCTGTTCATTGTGATAGGCAACAAATTATATATGGTACATTCTCCTGAACTTCACAGTCAAGCTATTTATGAAGTACAAAACATCAGCTGTGGTAATAGAAACTACAATTTATTTGACTAATGATGCAACAGTACAAAATGCTGTATGGAGCAATTTGTAGTCAAAAAAAGGGTTGCACTTTCCCAATACTCTTTATGATTAGGTAAAATATACTTCTAGTATATTTGGGGGAGTTACTTTTAAGAAAGCTGGAGTGCAATGCCAGTTAGCTTTAACATTTTTTGAGAACCATAACAATGTAATGTAATAGACTACGAGCACTTTGTGTAACTTTAGAATCTCGTCATATTAACCATTGCACACTAAAGATCATATCATATTTATCCATGGTAAACACAACTGTATGAATTATACAGTCAGGGGGCAAATCCAGTTATAAGTCATGACGGTTTCTATTGAACTGTGTATTATGTTAACTACTGTACATTGTATCACACAGAGCTAGAATGTGTTAATATGCTCTTAAAGATTACCAAGAGTAATCAGGCTCAAAATAATTATACAATAGCAGTATACTTATGTGACATATTTTGGCTTGGATTATGACATAAGAGCTTGGATCTCGAAATGTCAGTTCCCAAGTCACACGTTGAAGTGCTTTCTTGTGACAAAAAATCTAGATACTGTTGTGTGGGATACAGTACATATTATGATCACAAAGTGGAATTGTTGGCATCAAATTTGAGGCAGAGAAGGGCATTTTCAACACAGATCCAAATATAATCTAATCTTAAGAATCAAGGTCTAATTATTTAGAGGGTAATTCTATATAATTCTACGCTGAAGTCTATGGACCATCCCATTCATGTTTTTGTGTGTCGTTACATAAATTGAAGGTACACTGTAACAGAACTGCTCCATCTTATCAGTGGGTGACCTCTAGTTTAGCAATACCAATTCATAGCACCAAAACTTTCAGATGATTACAGATATTAGCCATTATTATTAGAGATAGGCGAATTTTTGGAGTGAAATTAGATCTGCAGCGGATCCACCAGTTTTTTTGGTCTGCGTATTTCAGCGGATCAATTTCAAAAGGGGCGGTTCGCGTTTTGCGGATTTTTATTATTATTACCAATACACTCCACGTATTCCGCAACCTGTGGACAGATTTATAGAATCCAATCCGCGGATTTAGCAGTCTGTTAATGGATTCCTAAGAATTGCTGAATCCGGATTCAACAAATCCGTCCACGGGTTTTATCCAATGGCGTTTTTGAGTGGAAAATGCGAGATAATCCGGGAAACGGATTTTGGCAGATTCGCCCATCTCTAATTATTACTCCTGTCATCGCATGGTAACATGCAAAATTGTGCAATGTTGTTACTTGAAGAGATGGGTGAACATTTTGGGGGAATTGGGGATCCATAGGGGATTGGTAGTTTCCTTTGGTCCGCGGATTTCAGAGGAACAATGTCAAAAAGGGCGATTCACGTTTTGCGGATTTATTATTATTATTATTACCAAGACACTCAGTGGATTCCGCAACCCGTGGACGGATTTGTAGAATCCAATCTGCAGATTCTTAAGAATCCGCCAACGGATTGCTGAATCCGTGAATTGGATTCTACAATTCCATCCACTTGTTGTAGCCAATGGTGGATTTTGATGAATGCCCGCCGATTGAAACCGTCCAAATCCGTTTGCAGATTTTACACCGCAAAACAGATTTTGGGGTTAACATCAGTGAAAATCCAGGAAACTGATTTGGGTGGATTTACCCATTTCTACGTTTGCTTGAATGGGACAGTGAGAAATTGCACGATAAAACTCATGCCAACTATAACACGATATGATGCGATAGTAGAAGTAATACTTCTACATCTGTAATCATCTGACCATTTTGGTGATAACAATTAATGGTCATAATGACAGCTAGTGTAGTGAGAAACACTGATTCATACTACTATTCTCCTCATTTACTCTCAAACATTTCTTTTTTGCCAAAGAGTTTTGGGATCGCAAGTGCTGAACTGAGTGTTTTCTGGTAACAAGCCAAGAGGACTACAATATGGAAAATATAACAGCACCATTTCTATATACATGTAGCGACAAGAGTGCAACTTTATAAAACTCAGCTCTTTTCTCTAAAACATATTGTTATTTATATGAATCCACATGTGACCCTTAACTAAACTATTATCCAACAGTAAAATCAGCAGGCGCTTTGTACACATTTCTTGTCACAAAGGTGTCCAGATTTGGAATCATAACTTATTGAAGTCCAGCTGGACCATATCATGTTCAGGGACATGACAGTAGTAAGGCTCTCAAATTTCTACAATAAAAACAAAAAGACATGAATTCTGTATATCTCATTGGAAGCTTTCTACACATTTTATCATGCTTAAAATGAACATCATTTAAAATTAAGTACAGTAATGAGTTTTCCTGGAGCAACTTTTTATTATTTGATAGATACAAAATATAATATCATAAATTATTTTTATTAATAAGATTTTATTAATAACTAGTAAAAACCATCAGAGTATAACCAAAAACGTATCCAAGTATGTACCTACATCTGTGCTGTACAAATCATTGCATTTCATGCACACCCAATTCCACCGTTGTATACAACTGGGCCAGTAGTACGTGGCATGTAACTTAATTACAAGTGGAGAATCATTAATATGTTAAAAAGTCTGGTACTTGAAGAAAATTATACAAAACAGCACACAAAATAAATCCGCCCATGTAAAGAGCGTTAGCAGCACTGCTGGGCTAGAAATCAATAGCCTGTATTTACATGAGTTTTATTGGACAGTACTCTGTTTATTTTTACGCTTTTCAGTTTGGTTTGATAGCGGTTTGTCTCTGACTGTAAGCAACATACTTTATAGCGTTTCAACATTAAATATGAAAGCATTTACTTGAAAGGCCTGAAAATGTCTCAAATGCATGTTGTGTGTAAAAATGCCAAAAAGTGTTTTGGTTCCACAATATTGTACCTGCGATTTTCAGGGGATGACATGCATAACAAATTGTAACAATGTACTGCAAATTTGCAAATTACTGTAATTAATCATAGCAATCGCCACAAATGCTCTTTACAAGCAGCATCCGTATTAATCCACAAATGCAGTTTTGCTGATGTATTAGTAAAATAATTGAAATATGTGATAAAAACAACCGTTATCTTTTAAAGACAAGACATCTGCAAAGTAGAACCTTGGGGATTCAGTGTCCTCATTTACAACGAACGTGGTAGAATATAAATCAAAGTAAAACATTATAATACCACGTTTAGCTGTACTATATCTAAAATGCTGCTCTAAAAATATACCTGCTGCTAATGATGTACATTGAAATGATACTTATACATATACAGTATATACTGTAGTACTTTCAGTTGTGGTTTCCCAGCTCCTTCTACAGGTGTCCACTTTAAGTGATAAAGGAAGCAACTCCTCAAACACCCAGAAATCTGAACTCATTATCCTCCAGTTCTTTTTTTTCCCTCCCCATTATAAGTAAAAAAAAATAAAAATAAACTATAATAGCATCTACATTGTTTTCTAAAACTAGATGCTTGTTATGACATCCAATAATAGGCAGTTCTCTTAAAGACAAAAGGTAATTTATGTTTACTTGCTTCAAGGCAAAGTAACATTGGTCTTGCTTACCACGTACATCACTCCAGAAAAAAAAGTAGCAGAAACCTTTGGCTTCTTTAGACATTTTTTGAAGGGGGATACATTTGGCAGTGCCAACCCTCTAGGCAAGGGGTAGCTAACTCCAATCCCCAAGAACTACCAACAGATCAGGGTTTCAGGATATCCCTGCTTCAGCACAGGTGGCTCCATCAGTGGCTCATGCTTAGAATGAGCCACTGATTGAGCCATCTGGGCTGAAGCAGGGATATCCCTAGTGCCTACCCGCTGGTGGCCCTTGAGGACTTTAGCACCCCTGTAGTTGAGCAGAGCTGCGCAAACTGGTGGGGGGGGGGGGGAGTCACAAGAATCTCTAGGGGGGCGCAGCAGTTACAGAGGGAGGCCCCGCGATCATCAACCAAGGCCTTTAAATTAAATGCCAGGGGAGATGTTAGGCCTCTGTAACTCCCTTACCTGCTCTCTGCCGGCTCTTCAGCGACGCGTCGCCATGGCCAACAAGCGTCAAATGAGGCGGCGGGGTCATTTAATGCTGGGTCCTTGGAGAGGGGGGGCACGAACGCTGCGACTGCCAGGCAGGGGTGCGCAGCTAAGGAAGTTTGCGTACCCCTGTAGTAGAGTATCTCGCATTGCCATATACTCAGACTTTAGATTTATATTTATGGTTACTCTTTGTTGTGCTAATTAATGTACTATTTTCTGTTAAAAAAATAGCCTCTTCCTTTGTAGATTAGAAAGACTTTCATTTTATGGCAGCTGATTAATGACTTTACGGAATAGACATCAGAGTAACACATTGGAACAATGTAATTGATGTTTGCATTATTGTTGACTATTTAACTGTGCTGTCACTATGCTGTCTTATCTTGGCATTCACAATTATGTTAAGATAAAAATGTACAGGACGACACTTGCAAACAATACACTTTGACCAAAATCAACAATTGAAAAATGTAAAAACAAATTACTCACATTATATTATTTAATAATCAAGCATCTGTTGCTATGTATATTAAAGTTTATTGACTAATACTGTACATATCAGCACCAGTAAATAGCTACGCATCTTAATGAAAATACTATAAAAGGATGTTTACAAATCTTTTGATCATATTGCTGTACATCAAGGCTCCATTCTGGAACGTCTCGTCTTTTCTCTCTGTACACTCTGCATGGGAAACATTAACTCATTTGGCTTTAAGCACCACCAGTATCTATCTACACCTATCCAGTCCTCCAACTGTCTCACAGCAATCTAATTCTGGATAGCAGCTAGGCGCCTCACTACTGTACACATCAGGGCTGGGACCCGCTGCGCCCGGTGGTGTGGGCGGCCGCTTTAGCGTTCCCCACCAGCAGGGGAATCCTCCAGAGCAGGTCCCAGTCCCCCCTCGCTGCTGGCTCACTACGCGCTGTGACGCGTCAGCCACCAGGGGATGCAAGAAAATTGTGATAACGAGCGGTGACGCGTCACGTGTTGCGCTGATGAGCCAATCAGCGGCGGGAGCGGGAGCTGTCATTAGACAGCTTCCTACACAAGGTGTGTGTGTGTGTGTGTGTGTCGTTTGTGTGTGTGTGTGTGTGTCATTTGTGTGTCGTTTGTGGCAGAAGGGGGAGGGAGCTGCTTACCTTCCGGCAGCCCGCAGCAGCTCCCTCCTGCAGCCCGAGCCCGTGGAGGGAGGGGGGGGAGTAGCGGGTCCCTCCGCTAAAAACCACGCCCCCCCCTCCCACTCCCGCCCCCCCTCCCGCTCCCTACAGACCGCATATCGCAGTCTGGGTCTGTCAGCGCCCCGCCTGTCTGCAGTGCGGGCGCGTTGACTGTGGGAGCGGGGCCTTAGCCTAAGGCTGACGCCCCGCTGCGGTCGGTGGCGCGCGGGCCACCAGCCCCTTACTTTAAGTGTGTTGTTCCCTGCTGCCTCCTTCCGACAGGGCTGACTGCATGCTGTGATGCGTCAGCCTGCCGGAGTTGCAAGCTTTTGGTGATCAGAAGCGCTGACGCGTCACGTGGTGCATGAGTCAGCCAATGAGGAGTGAAGGAGGGGAGCTACGGGAGGGAGGCGGCTTGGGAGGGAAATGGTGTGTGCAAAGTAGATGGCCCCTATCCCTCTCCTCCCGGACCCACAACCCTCCCTCCTGCAGACCCAAATACCTCTGGACCCACAACCCCCCCATCTGCGGACCCACAACCTCCTCCACCCCTCCCTGGGCTCAATGGCCGCGCACCCCCCCCCGACCCGTTTTGGCCACGCCCCCTCGTGCCAAAAAAATTCAGCTGCAGACCTCAAATCGTGGTGTAGGGACTTGCATGTGCCGCCTGCAAGCAAGGCTGCCGTGCGGACGAGTGCAGCGGGTTCTCAGCCTAATCCCTTTTCGAAGGAAGGTCTCCTTACATTTATGTCTTGATGCACTTATGCTACCTGTATTATTGTATGCCCTGTACTGTCATTGTATTGTTCAAAACATTGTAAAGTACTGCATACCTCGTTGACACTATATGAAAAAAATATATACCTATAATAATATAAAAAGACACATTCTGCATGGTTAAAAACCTGCGACGAAAAAGCAATTTATCTCACAAACCTTGTGAAATTAACAATTTCTTCAAATAGGTGAGCTATCCTTTCAATCAGTATTTATTAGTGTTATACCGAGTCCTGAGGATTGCCAAGTACCGTGTACTGGGTAGCATAGGCTTACCTGCAGCAAGCGGCAAGTGTGAGGAGGACCGCAGCGACATCTTTGGAGCAGCAGCAGACATCCTGGTGGCGGTGACAGCAGCAGAAGTCCTTGTTCAGGCGACGGGAGCAGCGGAACACAGCACATAGAGCAGGAGCATTCCTACTGGACACCTGGGGAGGAGTTGGATGTCCAATAGGAACGCTCCTGCTCCTGTCACATGGGTTCCTGGCTCCCACCAGCATCATCTGTGTGCTGTGTTCCGCTGCTCCCGCCGGCTGAACAAGGACTTCTGCTGCTGTCACCGCCACCAGGACGTCTGCTGCTGCACCAACGATGTCACTTCGGTCCTCCTCACCCTCCGCAGTGGTTTTCCTCACCCTCTGTCACCGGCTTAAGGTAAATGTTGAAGTCTTTTTCAGCTGCTCTGAAATTACCCGGCGCCGGATCCGACCCCAGTGCTGGTCCCAGCCCCCTGCTGCAGGGTCTTGGTAAGTTCCGGGTAGTTGAAAAAGCGCCGGGTAAGCTGGGTACTGGGTACATAATAGTATTTATGCTATACCATTTCATAATAATGATGTTAGTGTAAATTGCGTTAGACAGATTATATATATATATATATATATATATATATATATATATATATATATCTCCCCTAGTGCGATTACTATTGTCCACTGAAGGGGTTAATAGGGCATTAACAGGTTAATGTTTAGGAAAGGCCCCAGCGAAATGTAACTAATTCTATGTAACTTATTTCATGTAACATATTTCAGGTAACCAGTTATGTTGCCAGAGAAATCTCTGTCAGGTGACCAGCCACTCCTTAGTTCCAGAACTTGCTCAAACTAGCACCTGCTAAAGATTTTTTATTTTTTATTTATAAAAATGTTTTACCAAGAAGTAATACATTGAGAGTTACCTCTCGTTTTCAAGTATGTCCTGGGCACAGAGTTAAGATGAGAAATAATACATGGTTACAAATACATATGTAACAGCGTTTCCCCCACCCTGTGGGAGATTTGGACATTACTGATCATGTGGTGCATGATATCTGCTGGTAACAGTCGTCCGCCGGTGGTAGTGGGGACACAGGACTAAGCTTCTGGGGTTCATACCCTACATATTCTTTAGCAGTGCAGCGCCTCCATCTGCTATAGGCTCCAGGGAACTGACGGTGATCTCCCACGGTAGAACGATTACCTCTTCCCCCCTGTAAGGTCACACACCAGGTAGGAGGTATAACAGCAGAAGCAGAGGTATGGTACTCGGAGGGAAGAGGACCAGAGTAGGTCTAATAGTCAGGCTCTTGGCTGTGTGACCTGCCCCTTTCAGGTGGGTAGAGGCACTGCTAAATGTGGGCGCTACCTGCCCTTAAGTACAGCCAGGAGGAGGGCACCAGGTCTGCTCCATGACTGGATATGCCCAGACCGGATGTCACCGCCTCCTGCTGTCACTCAAGTGCAGCTCCCCATATCAACTACTGGTAACCTGATTATACCAGGGCTTACTGCCAGTACAGGGCAGAATAGTAGCCATAAGGTGACCTGGCTACACATAGTTACAAAAGTGAACATGGTATACATTAGATAGATCCTATTGGTTTGATAGATCCTATTGGTTAAGGATGTCTGTATCTTGTCCAGCTACAGGGGCAGGATAGTGACATCACTCAGGGGGAGGACACCAGAAGAGGGGAATCTCACTGCCTTAAATGTATTGTGTTACTAGTATGTCATTAATGTGATCTTTGAATGAAGAATGTCCATTCACCTCTTTGTTTTACAATTGTGGAAGAGTGTCCCCCAGGTAGAAAGGGCCTCTACAATTTTATGAATATGCCATAACTGCTATCTATCCTTCAAGGGATCCCTAAACCAGGGTTCCTGGGAACTGTCACTGCTAAAGTTGCTGTAACGCCAATTCTTAACATACAGTATGCACACCAGGTTGCTACAGGGTTTGACTTCTAGGTCAGTGTAAGGATGATTGGTAGATGGGACCTGGATAGAAGTTCACCCCTTTACAGAGTCTTGGAAAGTACCTGGGAATGACTCCAGATCACTGATGCTATAGAAGCGAATTTCACCTTAACAATGGGCAAGGTGAGGTGATTTAAGACATGTATACCTCCCTGGCGAGCTACCTGGCACCCAGGAAAGAAATATGTATGAAGCATTGCCTAGTATCAAATAAAAGAAACCGGTCTATCACACAAAGTCCATGGCGCTCTTCTTAAACATCTTGCAGAAGCAGCCAGCACGAATGCCAGCACCCTAGGAAAGAGGTAAGCGAATCTACACAAATCTATGGGGCTTATTCTGTAAGCTCTGTTAGCGCTGAACCGTGGGATCTGCACGGAAAGCCCCATTGACTTGAATGGGAGTTTCCATGCAGATCATACGGTTCAGTGGTGACAGAGTTTAAAGAATCAGCTCCTATGTCATTATCACAAATAGTTGTGACCCTTCTTAGTATGAGCTTGGCAAGGAGGGCTTACATGTTCACATACATAAACTATTACAGTATATATGTATGTATTTAAAGCCAAAATTATTTTTTTTATTAAAATTGTTGTTGTCAGATTTGGATTTTTGATGTTACGTTTCCTTTGCACAAATGTATTCTTGTATAAGCACTTTATAATTTTTACATTTCCAATAACTGGGCCATTTAAGTTAATATAACATTTTTGCGTGTATCATTGCAACAATACAGTACTTCATCAAGCTGACAGTTTTCTAAATGTCTGATATTCCAACTAAAAAAGTCAAAAGTACAGGCTAGCACACCATAAAATAACAGGAAGCAATCATTGACTTCATCCACAAGAAGATATACAGTATTTAATTCTTTCCTTGCATTTATTCAGCAGTGCGTGCTACTTACAACATTTCAGGTCATGCAGGGCCCTTCGTCAGGATTCAGAAACATCTGTTACCCCTTAATTATTTACTTTTTCTCATTGCTATCAGTGTGGCCACACTGCTAGGGTCCAGCAACCATTAAACCTTTGCTGACTAGCAATATATAATTGCACTTTATTTTTGCTGATACTCCCACACCCCTGTTTATTAGAGAGAAAGGTAGTAAAACAAACAATAAAAGCTGTTATCAGTCGTTTAAGGATAATCTTTTCTTGTAAACACGACAGGTATTTTTGACATGCTTTTGTGCAAGATTATGTTGAACAGGCAGTTTTTCATCTGATGCTTTTACTAATTGACTGTTCTACTAGACTGGAGAGGTGACACGATTTAAAAGCAAATTATTTTCACTCAACCAATTTATCTTGAGATAATGAATGTGCTGAAAATCTGATGCAAAGAAAGTAGGGCATTGTTATGATTTAATTTCTTATAGCATAGCAACCTTGGGGGACAAAAAGCTTTAATTCAATAAGCATGCGATTTGTAGAATGTTTTATGTAATATAAAAGCTAACTTAAGAAACTGGTCAACACTAAATTAGAGAAGATATTATTTTTTTCCTATATTCTACTGTGGTGTATTCAGAATAAATCAGAAATTACAGGAATATTCATTTTTATGTTAGTGGGGAATAATACATAGTAAATATAATAAATGCTTGGATTTTTGTGCTTGATTTTTTTTGATTAATTTATTCATTTAAGTTTTTTCTACCTGTAGCCATGACTGGTTCTGGCTATACGTCTGCTGTCCCTGGCATGTAAGTCCTGGTAGGTGCAGACAGTGTCAGGCCCATCTGAGTTTACCCCCCATCCCCTCTGCAGCTTCCTTGAGTGTCAGGAGTGGAGGTGTGACAGGATCTGTGTGTTGCCCAATCCGGGTGCAGACCTTGTGCCCTCCCCTTCTGCACTAAGGAAGAGGCACGCCTAAATTTAGTGAGTTGTAGTCTGCCAGCAGAGAGCACAAGTGAATGAAGTGTGCTGTCTCACCCACTAGAGGACTGTTATAACGCCTAAGGACATATCTGACCCAAAGACCACCCAGAAGCATGGCATCCAAAGAGTATTCACTGTATGTACTGTCTGCAGTGGATGCCAATAAAGACTCCTGTTCAATATACTCTGGCCTGAGGGTGCAGTTACTCAGGGAGAGGATAACAGTGTTCTATCAAGGGGACTGCATCCAGCACTCCTGGAACCTGTGGTATATGGAGGCGCAGCACAAAGAGAAAGAACCATGAAGCCACAACTAAAGCCTTTCTTGTTTCCCCACACCACCACAGACCCTCAGCATCTCCTGGACACCAACAGGTGCTTGCACCAACAGACACCTGTAGCAAAGGCAAATCTCCCAGAGTGGGGGGGGGGGGAGGTGAAGCAGCACTACATACCGTTTCACTAAAAAAAAGTTATCATTGTTCTCTGATTTGTTGACATTTTATTAAATGGTTTTCTGAGGAATATTATTGTTATTAGTAGTATGAATAGTAATAATATTAATATTATTATTCTTCTTCTTATTATTATTATTATTGTGGTTAAAGACTACTACTGGCAAACACCGCAGCAAACCTTAGAACATCTCAGATTGAGAGAGTGCTGACTCGAGACACTTATCATTCTAGTTGTAGGACCTAAGGCACAGTGTGATGATGAATAACCAAGCAGATCAATGAAAAAGTCTGCATCTGTAAAAATGATGGTGACATTCCTATTCAAATGATATAGGACTGAGAACAGTATTTATTCAAAATGAGGGTGCTTTCATTATCATAATGATACATATTCTACAAAGATATAAGAATTTGTTCATAAAATGAGCTATCCCTGCTTGTATTTGATATCCAAGATCATTATGCCATCTGAAAATGAAAAGATTGTTGTGCCATTTAAGAGTACCTTCTGAGGTAGATCCTCAGAAGGTCACAAATTTCTACCTAATAATGTGACATTCACTAAATAGGGAACACACTTTTTTTTCTTCTTAAAATGGGAATCCTCAAACCAATCAGAGGCAAAAATAACGTGTGTTAGCAAAGTGACCATCATAACCTTCTCTGAATGAACAGGGATTTTCGTAGCATTCAGAAGCACTAAAAATACAATGTACGTGTGCTTTGGGAAAGAGGGGTCTGAGCGAACATCAGTTAGTGGCACATTCTGTATTAGTGTGCCCCTAACACCGTGATTATGGGCAAATATGTCTTTATTTATATAGCAAAAAATAGAAGTTCCAGGGCACTACGGATTTGCTCAAAATAAGACATTTATTATATCATATACACAACGTTTCAACCAGCTAAGTGGTCTTTCTCAAGTGAAGATAGAAGATAGAAAAATTCTTATTTGAGCAAATCCGCAGTGCCCTGGAACTTCCATTTTTTGCTTACTCTGGAGTTTTTTCACAGACAGGGACTCCCTTGGACCAGGAGCACCGGTAACAGCAAGTATGTACTTCATGGTGTACAGCATTTTACCTTTATTTATTTATATAGCACCATAAGTGCTTCAGACATAAAAGTAACATTTAAGAAAAGGAGTCCCTGCTCCGAAGAGCTTACAATCATGCAACAGTTTAAAACAATACACAGTAGAGATGGCTCAGCAACCTTCCACTTCAGGGACTGCTACTGCTGCTGGGACAGGCAGAATAAGAAGTCAAAAGTTTAATGAGTAGGAGCTGAATATCTTAATAGGTGTGGTGGCTAACCATTCAAAATTAATGGGGTCTCTTTGCCAGAAGACCAGCACTGCTACAAAGCAGAGCATTTGCGGCCACATGCTGGATCACATTAACGCTCTGGGCAACTGTCTGCACCATTGACATTCTAAAAAAGCTATGGGCGGACAGTAAGGCCAAAGTTAAACAACAATTGGCGGATCATGCTGCTGAGGCAAGGAAGACTGGAGGAGGCTCACCTGTCCCCTTACACCTGACCTGGAAGGAGGAGCTGGTCAGCTCAGTAAGGTATGTAATGCAGAACACCATAACATACCTACTGTATTAACACATCTGAAAATATTACATTTAAATAATTGCCATTTTATTTTATTTTGAGCTTTTATTTTTATTGTAGAAACATTTACAAAAAAAACCTTTGTCGCCATCAGAGGAAATTATTTAGACTCTCTGGCATCATAGCGTAGAGGAGAAAGATCTTTTACAGTATTAAACAATGTACATATCACAATAAATGTGTTTTTTCTATATACATCTATGCCCAAATATACTTGTTTATATATACCAATGTATTTTTTTTAAGTTGTTTTGTATTTCATCAATTCTAGAAAAATAATACATGCATGTAAAATATAATTGAAATAAAGTATGCAACTAAAATATAATAACAAAAATATGGAAAATTGCCTATAACATTTACTAAATTAAATCTATTTCATATATAATCTATTCTCTTGTTATTGGAGTTGATGTAGTAAAAAATCAGCTATATGTCAGATGTGTATTTTCTGTTTTCCAACATGTATTCAGTTTTGAATTGAAATCATTTAATGATCTGAAGAACATCTTGAGTAGTTGTCCTAAAATCTCCTCTATTGACCCATTTGTCCAGACTTCCCAAGTATTTGGAACTGATAATATGAGTATAGCCATGGCTGGTCCAGACTATCGTTCTGGCTTCCTGTCACGTAAGTTCTGATAGCTACAGACAGTGACAGGCTATCCTGTGGAGTTACCCCTCCTCATGCTTCCTCTCTGAGTGACCGGGTGGAGGTGAATGGGAGTCTGGGTATAACCAATCATGGTGCAGACCCTGTGCCCTCCCACTCTGAGCGTTAGAGACGAAGTGTCCAAATTGTTTCAGTCCAGCCCTTCCCCTCCTGTGTTAAGGAGCGGAGTCGAGTCCTTCCTCTCATGGGGTGAGGAGTAGAGCTCTTCCCCTCCTGGGGTAGAGAGATGCAGCCAAGATCTGTGCAGAACATGGGGCCTCAATATTGTCAAAAGGAACACACCATGCAGGGGTCAGTGACCCATCCTCCAATACAAGGCATGCGCTGTAATGACATCCTGCAGTGGCTGCCTGAACAAAGATCCCTTTTTATATACTTCTGCTTAAGTCGCAGTCTATTGGGCAGAGGTGTAGGAGAAAAGACTGTCATTGTAGGGACTGCCTCCAGCTCTGTTGGAGCCTATTTTGACTGGAGGCTCTGACACATATGAAAAGAACCTGAGGATCACCAAAAGCCTGTCCTGTTCCCCACAACATTGCGGAAGCTCATCTCTCCTGGAGACAAACAGGTACAAAGCACCACACAGACCTGTAGCTTAGGAAAAATCTCCCAGGGGGGAAGGGAGGGGAGAAGCAGTGCTACATGTATGTACTGTATGTATGTATGTATGTATGTATATCTTTATTTATATAGCTCCATTAAAGTACATAGCGCAAAACAGCAGTAATATTTGGTTTTTGAATACCCCATTTTACTTTTTGCACACATGGACTTGTAAAGTTACCTATATCTAATTACTTTAAATCCATGAGCAACACATTAATATATTTGCTGTAACATTACAGTTGGGATAGCATTCCTATGCCAGATGCAATAAACAGAACTTAACGATATGGTGTGGATAACTATGTACAGTACAGTATACATAGGATGATTATGCTAACTGACAGAGAACTCTATCCCTGACAAACAGTAAATGAAGGCCCGTTAATCTACTGTTGGGAAGAGAATCTTTGTCCATTGAAGACAGCTGCTAAAGAAAAAGAAACTACAAAATACAAGACAGTTGTCAAGGGCATAGGGGCCTTAGAAGTGTCAATCAGGAGTTAATTGTGTGAGACTTGTACAGGAGGCTTTGTGATAAAGTGCACGGCCTTTTTAGGCACAACTTTACATTCAGTTTGGTAAGACACGTCATGCTGTTATTAAAGGTCATAAGAAAATATTCCTTCTGTCAAGACAAAACATCTAAGTGTACCTGGTAGTTGCAAAGCATTCTTTGTCTACAACACTTACTGTGTAAAGCATATACCAGGTGTTGAAGCAGCATAAATTGTCTTAAACATACAGTATACTGTACTGTCCGCTATTAGCATTGATTTGCCTATTCAGGCAAAGGCCCTTATTCTGTAAGCTCTGGTATCGCCCATATGGCAATATTGCATGAAAAGCCCTATTGACTTCAATGGAACTTTTCTGTGTCATACCGCAGAACGGTGGTAGCGGACCTTATAGAATAAGGACCAAAGTGTTCTCGATTGCACGGCCCAGTTGGTTTCATAATATTCAGCTAATTCTCTATGGTCTTTCAATTGCTTCATTGTACCTTTTGGACCCTATTCTTATTTGATTTTACCAACCTTCTATAAGTCTATATGTATGTCTCTCTCATAAATAAATAATTTCCCTAAGTACCTACAAGTTCTAGTAACTATATTAATTTGCTTCCAATTCTGTCATGCTCTGACAAACATAATACACAAACATTTTCTCATACATGTTTCCTGGAAAACCACTTACAAACCCACATAATTCAGGTACAATCTGCACTCACCAGATCTGTCTTAATGTAACCTTTCTCTGGAGTAAACATCAGATGGTGCAAAGAGGTGAAAAAACAGTGAACCGGTGTTCCATGTACTGTAACATCGAAGAAATTCAATGTATCCCCTTCGCACTCATAAGCAGCTTTCCGTCACAAGTGTTTCGGTAAACCTGACGGAGGGTTAACCCGAAATGTTGGGTTTTGTCATCTGTAAATCTGCTATTAAAGCTATCAGAAGTTTGATATTACACTTGTATCAGCAAGCTGTTGATGAGGCTCAGCGGCGATATTGAATCTCTTGGAATATCACTTACAGTACATAACTAGATGTTTGGGACAGATCTCTTACAATTTCTATTTTATGTTTACTTCTGGATTGGATGGATATCTTTCAGATTCAATGCTTGTGCATTTGTATTTTATAGTTCTACTTTCATAATTCATTTAAAAATAATAACATAATATTAATAATAATGATTAAAATGAGAATAGTTTGCATTCTTTTGTGATGCCTTCTCAAATCTCATATTTATGTTGAAGTTAAAGACTTATGATCAATGCATTTCTTTTTTTATTTCACTTTGGTAATGTTAAAAAATATAGCACATTTTATTGCATCAAAACTTTGTTCTGAAAGTTTTAAATCTTTAAAAAATAAATGTTGAATATTTTGTTGTGATCGATGTCCTCCCTTATTGGCAAAACTTGAACATGACTTACAATGCAGCAATTTACATATATTAGTGAGGTCATCATGGGATAAATAAAACTGAAGAACAAAAGCAAAAAAAGCAAACAAGCAAAGCTAAGTAAAGTAACATGGTGCTGTTTAACAAACAATCAGCAAAAACAATCAGCCAGAAAGCTGGATAGACAAAAAGTGCAATTAACCTCTACCCAGAAGAATTTGGCCTGATTGCGTGTGTTTTTCTGGCAATGCTGAAAACTACTCTATAGTAAAAACTGTTTTGGAGAAAGGCTGTTGTCTTTCCAAATAGTAGAATCCATTGTACAATTTTGTATGTTTTAAAGCCAACATTTTCTTTTGGAATCTGTCATATTTGTCTAGTAAAGAATCAACAAAATAAACGTCTATGGTTTGTGGAATACAAATAGTGCCAGTACCAGTGAATGTTGACCAACCACAATGCAAAAAAAAAATTCAACTTTCTCTATTTATCAAATTTTTATTAAAAAAAATCTTGATATGTTTTCTGAGTGCGTCATGCGCCAAACGATGACAAATGTAGGTTGCTTGTTCAAGGACTATATTAATTTATATCAATTGCTGCAGTTGAATAAAGATGTTTCATAATAAGCAATAAAAGGAGCTATGAACCTGAAAATGTTTTTTTCGTACTATAATTTGTATTGACTAGTACCAGGGTGGGCAACCCTGTCGCCCCCATGTGGCGAATTGGCACTGAAACTGTGGCGAACAGGGCCGCCAGGACTTCTTGTGTGCCCCCTCCCCCCCCCCCCCTTCTCCTCCGCGCTCCAGCGGTATGACGCGCTCCCCTCCCTCACCCCTGGCCGCTTCAGCACATGCGTGCCGTACGCACGCGCTCCAGCACGTAACGCGCGTGCCCGCTCCAGGGCTCCAAATGCACGCGCTCCCTTCCCTCCGAGCCGGCTTCAGAAGTTGACGCGCTACCGCGCTCCCCTCCGAGCCGGCTCCAGCTGAAGTTCACGTGCTGCTGCGCTTCCCTGGCTGGACAGGGGTGCTGGGGGCTGGATAGGGGTGCTGGGGGCAGGACAGGGGTGCTGGGAGAGGAAAGGATGCTGGGAGAGGAAAGGGTGCTGGGAGAGGAAAGGGTGCTGGGGGAGATGAGGGGGGATTAAATGAGATGATGATGATTGGGGTGAGGAGATGATGATGATGATGATGGTAGTGGTGGTGGCTTGAGAGGAGGATGATGGGGGTGAGAGGATGAGGGAGTTTGCGGTCTGAGGGCCGTTCTATAGTGCATGTGCTTGCTGCGCCGTGCGCGCGCACGACAGTTATAGTTGGTTGAGGTTAGTCAGCCTTTCTATAATGGTGCCGCACGTGCGCACGGCAGTGAGCGTGTAACCAGCCCACGTGGGAAGAGGATGAAAAGAAAGATTTTGCGCTGCTACCGCCGCTGAAATGTGTGTGTATGTGTGTGTATGTACGCATGTACAATGTTAATAAATAATTAATTAAAGTATTAATTTATTTATTTCAAACGTATTTATAACACACACACACACACTGTACACACAGTATCTCACTCGCTCACAGCATACACACAAAAAGCATGTGTCACGTGCACGCGCGTTCGCACAGGCACGCGCGCACACACTATAGAACGGGCCTGGGAATTTATAAACTTATTTTCACATGTGCAACATAATACCTCAATTTTTACATGGTGTGGCTATTTTCACTTCTAATTCGCCTCACCTGTGGCTACATTGAAAAGTAGGTTGCCCACCCCTGGACTAGTACATGGAGTATAGATTTAAATAATGCATTAAAAATAAGTTAAAGCTGCCCTACCTTCATAAAACAAATCATCCCCTCTCCAAACGTTTTTCTCCCCTAGGAAGGAAGCAGGTATCTCCGGATCTGAACTACATTAATTTCGGCTCTGGGAACCTCCTGATACCTGAGCTACATACTGTACCCCCATGGGAGCTGCAGGTAAATGCTAAAGCATAACAAAGCACTGCAGAAGAAATTATTTATATGTTATTGACCAGATGTAACTGTCATATTTAGCAACATTATTGTGATCAAAGACCAAGCATTGATTTCATACTCTGGATGTGAGTAAGGGCAGCTTTTGGAAAGTACTAAATATCGAAGCGTTATTATCATGTGCTAACAGTAACAGAGGTGTGAGGATATCCGTTGTTAGGTAAACTGCTTATTACCATATGATTTGCATATGAGTAAGCCTAGAGTTCCTTGAAATTGAAGAACACGTTATTTTTAACGAAAATACGAGGATATCATAGCTTTAAGCACCTTTGGGAATATGCGTTACGGATATGGACACGTTATATAGAGATGACGGTGCATTAAAAAATGAGTGACGTTCTGAGGATCTACCCTTTGGTTAATAAGGCAATGTTTACTATCAGTAAATCTATATGTGATTATACTGTACCTGTTCTAGTGGGTAATGTTAGTCAGTCACAGAATGACACTGTCAATAACATTTAGGGCCATATTGAGACAACTACAAAGTGTGCTTCAGGCATTTTTGTTTTCTAAAAAATTTTTTTTTTAAAACAGAGAGAAATACAGCTAAAGCTGCCCCAAAAATATACGTCAATGTCTCTGTTGCTGGAATGCAGATTAGCATGCAAATGAGCAGCATTTCCAGAATAAAGTATTCATCCAGATTTAAATATGCATTTTTTACTGTATGAGATGTTCAAATATATCATCTTTTTAAGCAGGTTCCCTTAGCCAAACAAAAATCTTTCAAATCGTTGAATAGATCGGAGAAGCAACCAGGAGAACAGAAAAATACAGTATTAAATAAAACTGAGAATCAATTCATAAAGACTTGTGAAATGGTCTCAACATATTTGAAATCAGGCAAAGCACTTGTGAATGAGGTAAATCTGCTGTTCAAAGTGTCTATATAAAGCTTGAAAAATACTACAATGCCTTTTCACCAAAATGCACTGTGTATTTAGTTTTGTGTGCAAATTATCAGGATGAGTGGAAGAGCATGTATTATACAGAGAACATAGTGAGTGAAAGGGATGCGTTGAATGGAAGAAAAAGATGGAGTGAATGTGAATGTATGAGTTATTTTTGGCAATGATGAGACCATCCCTCCAGATTTGATCACTGTTTATATCACTAGTTTTTGTATTTGTTTTTTATCGATGGTTTTTATTACTGCTTTTTATCACTGCTTTGAATCTCTGCTGTTTTTGTGTATGCTACTGTAATTGCTTGGTTTTTCAGCTGAAAATCTTGCATAACTAATTATTATTGGATTAGGTAAGGAGTCTATCCAAAAATCTGGTGCTAGAATAATTTAATGTTTTCACAAAACAGTCTCTGCTCTTCTCCTCCTCCTTAAATCCCTCTCCTGGCTTCACATCAAATTTCAGATCACCTACAGAGTTCTCCTCCTTACCTTCAAGGCTCTCCACTCATTTGCTCCTCCCTACATACTGTATAGCTTTGATCTCTTGCTATGCCCCTGCTCGTCTCCCGCCCTCTACCAATAACTGTCTCCTTTCTATCCCGTTCACCTCTACTGCTTTATCTCGCCTTAAACCTTTTTCTCTCACTGCCCCTTACCTGTGGAACTACCTCATCATATGCCAAGCACCTTCTCTCCCCAACTTTAAGTTAAACATTAAAACTCACCTCTTAAATTAAACATTTCATTAGTTTAGACTCATGGCTAATGTCCCACACCCACAGTAGCTCATACCAACCATTGTGGCCAAGCATAGCAATCTACTTCCTCCTACCAACCATTGTGGCCAAGCACAGCACTTACTCCCTCACCTGCTGTCTCTGTAAGTCTCCCAACATACCGCTTACAGTATAAGCTCTCTGGGGCAGGGATTTCCTTTCCTACTGTCTGATTTTGTTGTTGCGCGTATTGTATTATAATTCTCTGTACTGTATTGTCTCTTTTCTAAAGTGCTCTGTACACAGTGGGTGCTGTATAAATAAAGACATACAGTATGTACATACATTTACCATGGTAAAAGCTAAAAAAAAATTCTGCGATGCCAAAGCTGTTTATTTTGAATTTATTGATAGGCGGGTTAAAACTGAAAGAGAGTCAAGCATTTGCATGCTTTTAACTAAACATTCAAAAGCAATTATTAACAAATTATTAGTGACAAAAATATTATAGTGGAAACCTGGCTTTATACTACAAGGCATTTTCTAGCATGCCAACCTTTAAAAAAAATAATAGATCAAAAGTCACTCGGGCTATCTGTCTACCTAGAAATATTTGTGGCAATTTATTAATTGGAATACATTAAAGATACATCTCATCTACACTATCACTGCTAAAAACATAGATTGCATTAGAATACAACACAATGTACAAAAATAATTACAATAGCAGGCAAATATATTTGATGGCTATGAGTCAATTCCATGTTGCATCACTGATTGTCCATGTACTGTATGATGGAAGAAGGTAAGATGGACCATTTGTGTACGTCATCAAGGTGATTGGACAGTGTTAAATGTCCTGTCAAACCCCTTGATGACATATAGTAGAGGACCAAATATGGTCCTAGGTATTTCCCCTCATGACATAGATATCCATATTCGGGCATCTACATCAACAAGGGACTTGCTGTATAGATCAGAGACTGCTTCTGACTGCTTCTTAGCTTCAGAGCTGCTCGGGGAGACACAGAGGGAAACTGCTTCTCTCTGGGACTCCTTTGCGCAGCTCCTCCAGACTCTTTGGTTGCTCACTCTTGATTGCTGATGGGTCTGAAGGATTAATAGTGTGTGGGTTCCATTCAGAAGCATGGACCCTGCAGAGTTACTCTTCCCTGGCTGCTTTCTGATTTCAGGGGCCAAAATCCTCGAGGCCACTGGACCACTGCTGCATGCGTTTGCAGCACGGAAAACAGAAGGCATGACTACATCTGTTTATAAAATGCCATGTCACATTTCAAATTGATATTTAACATTTAAACATTTTTTTGCGAAACTACCAATTTTAAAATATTTTTTAAAAAATTCCGAGCAGATTTAAAAAAAAAATACATTGCATACTGTCATGCCAGAAACATATATGTTAAATTGTGTGAACAAATACATCAACCATGGGGTTAGCTTTTATTTTAAATATATACAGTTTTCTCTGTAATTGTGTCTGTATTAATGGCCAATAAAACGATAAAAAGGGACATTAAAAGTTTATGTGAAGTAACTGGTGACAGGGTACAGATGTATTAGAGATTTGACCTGATCGGGCATGGTATTTTAAAAGGGGCATCATAAAAATTCCTGGATTCTCTCTGGGTAGTAGACAGAGGTGAGAAGAAGGTCACTATATTACTTATTAAAGATCACCCACAATTTAAGATAATTAAAATCTGGTGCAATTGACACTGTTAAAATATACCTGTATAGATTTGTGACAAGCCGAAATATAGGATTGTACTGACAGTAAATATGACAGGGTTTCTGGATTGCATATATCAAATATTTGTTCCCTCCTTCACAACTAAAGTTGCATTGAAACAATGCTGTCTACGCCTTCAGCAAAATCATACAAATGCAATGATGAGGGTAGCATTATTCTTGGGGTTATAGGGAGAAATGTACAGGGTATTTTATACTCTCGGATTCATTTGGGTTTAAAATCTCTCTCCCAGATTTAAATATCATAAAAGATTGATGAGTGGCAGATAAGACACACCTTCAAAAGGTTGGCCTGTACTTTTCAAAAAGGCAAATGTTTGAGCATAAAAAGAATGATTTTCTGTACAAAAATCAGAATGAATCTGAGCAGAGTGTTATTCCAATAACATAACAAATCTCATATTTCAATCTCCCGGCCGCTTGAGGAATCTACTGTAGTACAGTATGTGGTAACGCATTCTGTTTTTTAGAACCTATTATATGATGAAACTTCTGTGTGTGTGTATATATATATATATATATATATATATATATATATATATATATATATATATATATATATACTGTTGCGGCCGGGCTGAGTCTAACGTTCGCCGGGTGCATAGCGAGCTAGCCGCGGGTCTGTTCTCTGTTTAAAAATGGAGTTTCCCACGCGGCGGCCGCTTCAGTAGATAAGCGCTAATGGCGCTTGATATTGAAAGCGCCCGAGGCATGGGAAAACGGACGGTTTTCGACCGATGACTGCCGCGCGGCGCCAACGCTATTTTTAAACTGCGGGGGCAGCCGCATTAGACTCAGCCCGGCCGCAACAGCCTCGGGCGCTTTCAATATCAAGCGCCATTAGCGCTTATCTACTGAAGCGGCCGCCGCGTGGGAGAACAGACCCGCGGCTAGCCCGCTATGCACCCGGCGAACGTTAGACTCCGCCTGGCCGCAACAGTATATATATATATATATATATATATATATATATATATATATATACACACACACACAGAAGTTTCATCATATAATAGATTCTAAAATACAGAATGCGTTACCACATACTGTACTACAGTAGATTCCTCAAGCGGCCGGGAGATTGAAATATGAGATTTGTTATGTTATTGGAATAATACTCCGCTCAGATTAATTCTGATTTTTGTACAGAAAATCCAAAAACACACGCACACACCGCACACACCGCACACACCGCACACACCGCACACATATATATTATATATATATATATATAATATATATGTGTGTGTGTGTGTGTGTGTGTGTGTGGTGTGTGGTATTTTGTGTGTGGTGTGTGTGGTGTGTGGTGTGTGTGGTGTGTGTGGTGTGTGTGGTGTGTGTGGTGTGTGTGGTGTGTGTGGTGTGTGTGGTGTGTGTGGTGTGTGTGTGGTGTGTGGTGTGTGTGGGTGTTTTTGGAACATTCCTTTTCTGTATAGTCGCACTGTACACTTTTCATATAATAAATCTAAAATGTAATAAGTTCAATAGCTGGGCTCTAATTGAACTTAGTACTACTTTTTTGTAGAGATTAACCACATTTTATGACACATTTTGTTACATTGGGTGTGTGTAACAGGGATTTATCCCTGTTTAAATAAAGCTGCCTCAGAGCTCTGAATCCAGCATGGGGCTTGTTAATTGCAGCCACTCAATTAGCCAGTCTCGACCTAGACAACGAGATCTCTGTAAAAAAAGCCTCATGTGAGACATAGGAGAGAGATTTTCCTCAGCACACAAGGGCTGACATACTGTAAGAAGAGGGGTCTTGAATACACAGGAGGACTGTGTATTGACAGCAAGACACAAGGGGACCAGACCTATTTTCCTGGACGCAGAGGACACATGAACCTGAAAGAGGCTGGACCCTCAAGCACATAAAGACACCTGGACACCACTGACCTGAAGGGCCCTCTGATTTAAGGTAGCGCTGAGACATTGGGCTGGTAAGCTGGAAAGGGGCTTATCCTCCCAGTCTTATAAGAGAGGGACTGGGGGAAGTAAGTGAGCCCTTACAAAGGGATAGGTGTTTGTTGTTTTTGTATATTTTTGTTTGCTGTGCTGCTTAAAGGGACCGGCTCAATAAAGCCATGTTAATTTCACAGTCTCTATTTGCATACCTCTGATCACATCTCTTACAGTGTGTGTGTTAATAACTTATTTTTACTAATAAAAAAGGGAACTGGGGACTCTTGAGGGTAAGACCTTACATTAATCTTGGTGTTGGCAGCATAATTGAGGTTTAGTGATACAGTAGCTGGAGAATTTAAACCCCCTTCACATACAGAGTCACTTGCTCACAGGTGTAGCGATCACGACACATGGAAAGGATAGAAGACTGAAATACGTGGGTAAACAATCGAAAAACTATAAATATTCATTTTGGCTGAATAAACCGACAAATGTTTAAAGGCACAAAGTATATTTAGGATTAATACCAACAGTAGAGGAAATTTACATGTAGTTCAATGTGGCAGCAACATGACTGCCTTATGTTTTATCTCATACTGTCTCATCCTAATCTTTCACATCTTCAGACAGAATGATAGCAGCCTGCAAAACAGGTTGTTGTGATGCATTAAATATGTATGTCTCAACATGTTTTCCTTGAACCTTGCACTATTCTGAATTAAACAATGTCCTACTTCATCTGTAAAACAAATCAATAGGAGTTCCACAATTTTTTTCTCTGCTTTAAAATAAAGCAGGTTAACCAGTACCATGCTTCTATGAAGGTATTGAAAAGATAATTTTGTAAAAACATAAGGATTAGGATTTTGAAGGTACTCTATGTATCAAAGTAAATCCAGCACAGTGTCATTAATTTGTCGTAATGCACACTTTAATATACCTGTGCCAGACAGCAGCCATGTTAATCTTAGTTGCGCTATTTTCAGGTTTGTCTGTGTCACCCTTTGATCAGATGAGGGATTTATGGATCAAGTATGAGGAGTTAGGGAGGAGTCACATTTACATGTAGGTGCAGGTCTATGTATTAAAAAATGTGCAGCTTGCGTTACTTTTCTTGACGTTTTTCCACCTGCAAAGTGGGGTAAATTTTTTTTTTTTTAGCACAGACTACCATGGCAGCATGTGCTAAATTCTTAAACAGAAGAAATAGACTTTATAAATACAGTATATCATGTTTAAAATTTTCATCCACTCCAACAGCGCACACAAATCTGTTGATACATACTGTAGTGCCCATAGTGTACAGAGGGTAAAGTGCAAAGATATTTTCAATGTTTGGAACTGTTTTGGTAGAAATTTGCTCATAATGGCTAAAATTAAATATTCAACATGTACTGTAGCTCTTTCAGACTGAAGCAGTCAATTTACATTCAAAAGAGATTTAACAGCACTCCAATTAGTTTAGGTATTCATTTTGAACAAATATCATATAGTCCATTGGATCACTGCATGAATATGCGTGAAAAGTAAGTCAGTCTATGAGAAAAGATGAAATGGCAAGTTATACACAAACAAATTTTAGAATAAAGTCAATAAGCTTAATAATTGATTTTGTGGTAAATGTGATTTCCTAGAGATTTTTGCCTACAGTATGTTTTATGAAAATAAGGTCAAGTTTAATGCTAGATTTAATATTACACAATTTTTTGGATAATTTTTGATCAAATACACAAACGCCCTTATTCCATAAACTGTGAAAGTGACGACCTGAAACTATCGCACACAAAACCACATTGAGTTCCAGATTGGTGCTATCACAGTTTATAGAATAAGGACCGAAACCTCTTAGACTGAGGAGCCTATTCTTTGTCTCTGAAGTTGTTATTGCCAAACTGCAAATTTTGTCATGTTCTGAAGTAGCAGAATGAAATATGAGAAAAAACCCTATTCTCTATTGTGACGTGAGGGGGTAACGAGGCCATCAATAAATGTATTATGCTCGGCTGGTTACCTGTGAGCCATATTGTGGGGGTTGGAGTGTCAGATCTTGGACCCCTTTGTCGTATATGAAATGTAGCTTGTCCGGGATGGGAAGGGAGCGAAGATAGCAGGGATACACCATGAAAAATAAAAAATAAATGCATACAATAGTGTAATAAGTTCTTTTCAATCTGGATAAAACATGTATGTCTTGGCTCTATAGCAATGCCTACTTACAGCAGGTCAAAAGGTAAAAAGCATTGATCTACACAGCAGGTAGAAAGGTGTCAGGATCTTCAGGAACAACAGCCCAGGTTTACAGCATAAGAAATCAGCACCTCAGCTCAGACGTCAGTAGATGTGAGTGGATCAGAGACATGCAAAAGAAAGGCAGACCATAGTGTCGATCGTGCATAAAATTTATATAAACAAACAACAAATTTTAGGAATTGTACTCACATTGTGTACATAATCATAGTTCACATAAGGCTTTACTTGAGGCAAATGGAGTGCTGGTTCAGTGTGGAGCAGCTCACCGGGGATCTTCTCCTTAGACTCACAACAGACCGGGTGGGAGGTGGCGTCTGACGTCACATCCGCTGTTGGGGTGACGGCATCCGGTCTTGGAGGCAAACGGTGGGGGAACTCAGCAACTCTGAAGCCTTCAGTAGAAAGAGCAGCTGCAGCAATGAAAGTGGCTCTAAGCGTTTCGTCGTACTAGACAACTTCCTCAGGAGCAATGAATAATTCTCAAATGAGTTGTGGGTTTATATATACTAAACAATTGAACAAATAAGCAATTAACCAATTTAATATAACAATTATATAATTGAAAATTTAAAAGATACACTGGTTCTCCAATAAATAGGTACATAACTCTGGTTCTCCAATAAATAGGTACATAGGTTCTTTTGTTTAAAGCGTGACTCCAAAGTTTTGCACTGTTCTTCAAATACAGTTTCTTCCGTGCAATTCCTACGCATTCTTCTAAATCTAAATCTAAATACCTAGAATATTATCATGATTAGATCCTGAATTTTATTTACTTAGATATTTTATTTACTTAGATGTTGTTTTAAATGCCTATTTGTATTAACACTGCGCCGTTTTTGAACACTGAGTTATGTACCTATTTATTGGAGAACCAGTGTATCTTTTAAATTTTCAATTATATAATTGTTATATTAAATTGGTTAATTGCTTATTTGTTCAATTGTTTAGTATATATAAACCCACAACTCATTTGAGAATTATTCATTGCTCCTGAGGAAGTTGTCTAGTACGACGAAACGCGTAGAGCCACTTTCATTGCTGCAGCTGCTCTTTCTACTGAAGGCTTCAGAGTTGCTGAGTTCCCCCACCGTTTGCCTCCAAGACCGGATGCCGTCACCCCAACAGCGGATGTGACGTCAGACGCCATCTCCCACCCGGTCTTTTGTGAGTCTAAGGAGAAGATCCCCGGTGAGCTGCTCCACACTGAACCAGCACTCCATTTGCCTCAAGTAAAGCCTTATGTGAACTATGATTATGTACACAATGTGAGTACAATTCCTAAAATTTGTTGTTTGTGTATATAAATTTTATGCACGCTCGACACTATGGTCTGCCTTTCTTTTGCATGTCTCTGATCCACTCACATCTACTGACGTCTGAGCTGAGGTGCTGATTTCTTATGCTGTAAACCTGGGCTGTTGTTCCTGAAGATCCTGACACCTTTCTACCTGCTGTGTAGATCAATGCTTTTTACCTTTTGACCTGCTGTAAGTAGGCATTGCTATAGAGCCAAGACATACATGTTTTATCCAGATTGAAAAGAACTTATTACACTATTGTATGCATTTATTTTTTATTTTTCATGGTGTATCCCTGCTATCTTCGCTCCCTTCCCATCCCGGACAAGCTACTATTGAAAGGAATCTGTACACATTCCTGGAAGGTTGAGAATTTGATCAGTGATCACCTTGACACATTTTATTTTGAATTTTAATTTTGTGCACTATTTTATCACAGATTGGGTGTGGTTAGCGCCGGTAACAAATCACTTTAAGTTCACTTAGTATATGAAATGTATGTCATTGTGTAACAATAAAGAATTTATGTGTGTTTTACCTTTCCAGGGGTGCTAGCAAGCAGAGATTGCTGGCTATGAGTTTCAATGGGGGTTTTATGGAGAAAGTCTTGTCAGAATGTGTCTAGGTAGCGGGGTTCCGCAGTTGCTGGATACCCCAAAAATGTACCCAGGAATAAGGACGGATTCTCGGATACATTGAGACATTTTGCTCCGGCAAAATCTCCCCTTGAAAACACTTGCGCGTCTCACCGCTAGGACTCCCTGCTTCAGCACAGACCAGAAAGGTAAGCGGGGAAAGGGGTTTAAGGTATCCCCAGAACGGTACCGGGGTCCCCTCAGTAACAGAGGGATCCCCAGTTCAATGCCCAATTACTCAGAACCAGGATAGAGGTTCTGGGGGTACTCCAACCATATATAAAGTTGTGAGGTTATAATGAAACCTATGACCGGTTTCCAAATGAAAGGAGATACAGCCCTGAGAATCAACCAAAGCTTTTTTTTTTATTCTACCCTGGGACTTTGAAACAAAATATTTTTTCCTATATTTTTTCTTAGTGTTTAATAGTACATATGCTTGTGCACGGTATTATGAGCTGGGGACTTCCAGTCCATAGTTCCGAGAGACCATGTGGCTACCAAGCTTGGTGCCACCAAGTCTGCTCAGGTCCCGGACATGAAAGCCTCAGAGGTTGCAATGGTGTGAAAGCTATTTGGGCACTGGAGTTATGCTCAAGTACCCACATCCTGAGATGAAGGGCAGTCCCGGACCACCATTTGCCCCAACCAGAATGTAAAGAGCCTAACTCAGTGGGTGGCTTCTGACTGACAAGTGGCAGAGGTGCCAGGTTGGCGCATGCCCTTGTCAGAATCCGAATCCGTGCTTGCCCGGCTTAGATAGACTGGCAATGCTCTGATTGGCTGGTAGGATTTCTCCCACGCTCAGATTGGCTGGAGTATGTCATGAATTAAGCTGAAATACTATAAGAAAGCCAGCAGCCAATCTATTTGCGAGATTCACTCAGATTCTAAGCGCCAAGACAACAACGGCAAATTCGAAATCACCAAAAGATGCTCTGAGAGAAATACCAGCGAGCCGGCTTCAGACATTTTAAGGCAAGAAATTTTTTGTCCCACTTTTCAGACGCCAAGTTCTGAAAATAGAACGTAGCGGTCGCGGCTGGGATTACAAGCCGAAAAGAGTACCAGGACGTTTGTTACTATCTCCCGGTCAATGGATTTTGGCAGCTCCGGAGCAGATACAGTGGGGGCATCAGGAATGCCGATTTGAGTTCCATTACATTTCGGGACAAGTTCTGATCAACCTAAAGACTTTGTTTTACCTCTTATTTCACCTAGGAAAGTCTAGATTTGTAGCCCAGACCCCCCAGTAAGTCTGTTTTCTTTTATATTTTGTAATCCACTGTGTGTACATCTGTTTCAATGGAGTAAATGACAATTTGTTTTACTATCTTGTTTTGCTCATTGAATGATCCCGGTAAAAAGGTGTAGATACCTGGTCTCCCGTGACATCTATTACAAACCACTTCTTCTAAACAGTTTCTAAAAAAAAGTGACGAACCGCAAAGTTTAGCAGCCAAAACATCAAAATTGGACTTGTTTTAGAAGAGGAATGACCAGAGGTGGTATGAACTCCACCCCCAGTTTGATTTATGGGTTTTGCTCTCTCAGCCAAACCCATATTTCAGGCTGTAGATGTAAGTCACAATACCAATATTGCCACCCTTGAGGTAGCATGACATTTTTTTGATGTTTTATAAGCTGTTTCCATAATGGAGCTACTAGAATTTTAGTTTTAGTAAACATATGCGAGATGGAGGCTTATTTTATAAACTGAACGGATTGGCAGAGCCAGAGAGATCCTGCTCCTTTAAAGCCTTTCAGACTCGGATTGGACATGCGAGAATGGCTTACAGAATAGCAAAGCATACAGAATAGCAAAGCATGCCAATCTGATCAGAAAGGGTACTTTAGAAGCGGATTAACACACTTCGGAGCTACTACAATAGGTCCATGGGTGTCTTTCAAGATAGGCATTTTTTTGACAACATTCATACACCAAATTGTACAGATATTTACCAGTGACTTATTAATACACTTCTCCTTTATTTACCAGCTTTAATAATATTAGAGGGGGAAATAAGACAGGAGTAGACAGTGAAAGAGAGAGACGTTAGCACATAAGAGATAATCCTTAATGAAGTTAAGGTTTGATTTTCGATTTTTGGGTGAGAGGTGTCAATGTTTTTTTAATCATCTCACTAATTTAAAACTGGGAAAGCTTTTATTAGCACAGAAAGGTATTTTATATAGCATGTTCTTGTATAGCGCTGCTAGTTTTATGCAGCGCTTTCCAGAGACATTTTGCAGGCACAAGTCCCTGCCCCATGGAGCTTACCTGATACCTGGGAGAGGGAGTGTCCTTACTCACTGAGCCACTCCCTCTCCCAGGTATTATGGCGTAATATTGCAAGTTGTGAAAAAAAATCCCGTAACATTTTTTTGATTATGCTTTGCTAATAGATTGCAAGGCTCTATGCTTTCAGATCTGTCTGTTTTTAATCTGTATTAAATTGCAAAATTTGAAATAATTTTATTTAATATGGTGAAAAATGCTGCTTTGGTGATTTACAAGACATTTTAGAAGGGGCCAGGCATGCCAACTATTGAATAATGAACCCAAGTCATGTACTGTACACATATTGTGCTGGTCTAGTATTTCTAGAAATCTAGTATTTGTCATCTTAAAACGTGTAACTGATTATGTATTGAGTAAATCCCATTATTTGATCTTACAGGAATACAGTAGTTTTGCTTTTGTTTACTATACTCAACCCTCATGAAGACCAACAATAGAGCAATAACTCAAGGAATGTTGAGAGAATCACAGAAAATCTCAACCTCTCAACTACACCATCCATCAGTCAGCTGGACAACCTCCGTTTCAAAGCTTTGAACACAAGCAATTGATTTTACAGCAGATGCTTCAATTCTACCTGGTGTATCTGCTGTCCTACTCCAAAGGTATATTGCTCCTTAGTGGGCAACATGTGTCAGTTTTACTGCTTTTTACATTTTTTTTTTAAACTCACATGCCTCTGACTAATACTTATTTTGTCATTTAACATTTTCAATATCCAAAGTTGTTTCAGTCAGTACAAACGTGACAAACAGTAGGTTATTATCACATAAATGTGGGTTCCCAATCCCATAGTCTATTATGTATCATTTCAGCTTGTCTTCTTAAAATGTAATCACATTTATTTAATTTACCATTGATTGCTGCTGGTGGAATTAAAAGATAAAAACGATTCATATTTTAATAATGATTATATGGAAGGGATGGAGGACTCGAGGAGGAGAGAGGACAGCAGCAATTCTGCGGAATAGAGAACTAGTGTAATTTACAATTGCCTTGATATTTAGATGTTTCTCCTTTTTTCACATTTGTGGACTACTTAAGAAATCTCAAATACTGCTCCCATTATCTTTCTGAAAGGACTAGCCTAGCTTATTATGTTTAAATACATATTTTGTGAAATGTTGCATATTTACTTGTGAGTAAAGATGTGCGAACATTTCAAACGCTTAAGCGAACATTGCTAAATTTCACTCTTTTTGGTTGAGTGAAAAAGTTTGAAACAAGTTTCAATAGTTTAGATTACTCTCAATTTCGAAATTCGATTGAATGTTAAAACAAATGCTAAAGTTGTGCAGCTGCTATTTTACCACTTAAAAAAATGAAATTATGCATTTTGAACAACTGAGGCCATTTTGCTAGACCTTTTGGCACCAAAACATTGAACAGACTTTTAGGAGGTATTTTAAACATTTTGGAATTTTTTATCATAACTGTGGGAAAGTGAATTGTATATTTCCACTTATGAATATGAAATTCTTCCTTAACTATTCAACTGTCATTAATAGCAGATAATGGGGCCTATTCATTTAAATCCAATAATATACAGTAACAGCAAACTCAAAAGTAGCCAGGTGTTAATTTTAGCGCTGTGCCGTCAATATTTTGGGAATTAAAGACGATTTAGAGTTAGGTGTTAGATACAAGTGGTCACTAGCAGCTGGTCTTAAAATAGGATAATGAGGTCTCCTATTAGTGCCATTGGCATAATCTTAACGTCTCTCACAAGCATACTGTACATCTGTAGATAATGACTATGTCCCCCATAACATTTGCATTTAATCACTTTAAAAATGTGATTTGGGGAAATTACCTCACGTTGCAATAACCGAGCATGCAATAGGAATCTCTACAACTGGTAGTTGGATCATTGGAGGGATAGCTCTTCTAATGTGGCTCCAAAAATTCCATGGTGATGATGTGAAATGTTAGGCGGTACCTTGTGAGTACCTTATATCTGGCATGCCAAATACATTATCTATTCTCCTTCTAAGCCCCAGAACAGCTTTGTTAAATCAGGGCAAAGAGTAACAGACATTCATTTCCCTGAGTTTAATGGATATCTAGAAAGCTAATTATACGCAAAAAACACATCCATTCTATATCTCATTAGCATACGCCCAACACCTAAAAGAACAGCAACTTAACGTCAGCTTCAAATAACATGGTGTCAAGCAAGTTTTACCGAAAGGTGACATTGCTCTCACCCAGACCCTGCCCCATTAGTTTTGCTGGAGAGAAGAGAGAGATGGAGTTAGAGATAGCAAGAGAGAGAGAGCGCGTGTGTGAGTTGTGTTCAGTTTTATGCAGAGGTATCTCTCCACGTATTGTATAAAGGCGTATTTGCAGAGGAACACAATCTAAGCAAGTTGGTTCTCTAGTAAACTAGGACTCTCTTTATTTTCTATATCTCTTTTCTACAAAATCCATATTTCAGTGTCTGGATGGAAGTACCACCACCCTTAGACAAGACCTACTGTATGCAATGTTAGGGGCAACATCTCTTTGGCATATCACTATCACTGACAGACGTAGAAATGTAACATTATGCTATTTAAAAGGTGTAAAACTGGTTTAACATTAGGTTATTCCCTTTAGTTAATGTGTTACTAATAACCTTACATTAACTTAGGTTAGCGTGATCTTCAGTCCTCCTCCTGTGCCGCCGACTGTAAGCATTTTACAACAAGGATAGTACCACAGGCCAGTGGGGACCCACAGAGACCACCCAATGATCCCCGGACGTCCACGGGGACCACCCAGGCACCCCCACGGCCTATGTTATCAATTGTGTGTCCAAATAGATAAATAATGGTTTTATGTGGGGGCACAGGGGTGGGTTGTGTATTGGTTCTTACTACATATTTTAATTTAAATGTTATTACTAGTGTAGATGAGCAGGGGGTCTCCGTAGAAGAATCGCATTGTTTTCAGTTCCAGGGACCACCTTCTTCCCGAGATAGCAACACTGTCAAAAATGGTGAAAACCCTGGTGATTCTTTCTTTCGGACTTTACTGCAAAAGGCCCCTTGTCATTGATGTAGTATTATGCGAGGTATGAGCCTGTCCACGCTCATTTTCAAGGTGTTTTGTTGCTGTCTTGGGAGATTTGTCAGATTATTATTCATGTTCCGCGAACGAGCAGCAGGTAATTACTGTGGTGCTTTTAGTCATCTGTTATTACAAAATTGTGTCTGGAGATAAAAGGAAACAAGCACAGGGAGTATGGGTTTTAACTATTTCACTTTCAGGATTCTCTACCCAATGGTAGAGTATCCTCAAAGTGAAATAGTTAAAATGTGAAGGCAATATTTGACGATTGTTACAATGCAGTTGTATATCTGGGTTTGTCATTGCACTGAACAGTATACATAAAGCTGAATATGTAAATACATTTTTGAAATGCTAGTGTTTTAGGTGATTGGTGAGTAGGACTAATGCAAATCCAGGATCCGGTGCTCAAAAGACCACACAAACAAATAATACAGTGATGATAGTCAGTGGTCGACAAATCACCAAAAAATCTACTCGCCGAACAAAAAATCTACTCGCCACCTAGTACCAAACGTGTGCTGCTTGGGCCAATAGGAGCTCACCATGATGTTAAATCCACTCGCCCGGGGCATGCAAATGTATAGGTTTGTCGAACACTGATGATAGTAAAGTTCAATCTTTACACTTATATGCAGCAGCAGAGATCATATAAGTCCATAAACGGATGTTTTATGTGATCATATTAAATACCTGTAGGTAGTTATATGTACAATGAGACCTTAAGTGCTAAAAATAGAGTTAGTCTACAAAACATTATTTGTGTTTAGATTCCATTCGTATTTCAATCAACAGTACATACTATACTCTATTCTCAACTGCTTTTCTATGTTGGTGAAATAATGATGTAAAATCATTTTTAAGGCACTCTTAAAAATGTTCAGATTTGTGAATTTCTGAAGAAAAAAAAAAGTTATTAAACTACAACTCAGTTTAATGACCTAAACTTCACAAATTACTGCAACACAAAATGTATCAACCAGTCCTATGAGGCCCTCGTTCATAATCATTATAATGACTGTCAGCAATTTTTTAATTACATCAATAAAACTTTTAATATGGAGTAGGGTATGAAACCATATATCACTGGATAGGAAAGCCAGGATAGGAATCTATGTTCATGACATTTGCAAAACCACAAGTAGTAATTATTTTGTTTTCACTTCTAACTTTTGCAGTGGGTTCTTCTTGATTACATTAGACTTTGTTTTTAAAACGACATTCTTGGTTACATTTGCTCTGCATACATTTGTGAATTTTTTTTTAATTATACTTAAAAAGCACAGTGGGTGGCATTGTCATTTACATGCCTTATGATGTAATTTATCTCTATAATTTTAAATGAACATTACTGTACATTTAAAAATCTTTTTTACTGGTAGATGAGAACATGTTACAATTATAAATAGATTAGAGTAAGGTGAGACAATTCAGCAGATCTTGAGTGAGATTGGGGTTTAAGGACGCATAGGCTCCGTTCCACCACTTGTTTCCCTCCCTATACAGTATATTGAAGTTTTCATTACTGAGATGAGAAAACATGAAGTCACATAGGAGGAGATAAGACTGATACAACCTGAACATACTGTATAGCTGAATAAATTGAGGTAATAGATATAGTGCTGTTTTATGTGACTAGTCTGGACTGGTAATTTCCCAGTGTTTTTCAGATCTCATCTGCTACCCTACATGAACACTAAGACACGATCAGCAAATCTGTAGGAGACACTGACACAATGATTTTTCTAAGAAGGTTCTGTGCTAGTCATGATCAACTATTACTAGAAGGGCAAACAGCAACAAAAAAAAAAAGATGTGAGGTGACATATGATCTGTTAAAACCAAATCATTAAGCTATTGTTCAAGCAAAAAAGATTAAAATCAATGCCAAACAAAGATATATCTAACTTTGTGCCTCTTCTGTTTTGTTTCTCTAGAGAGTGAACTGTTATTCTGTGAGAATATATTTTAAACTAAGACCTAGGGCATCTCAAAGTCAAGCGTCGTCTGCTGACAGATTGCACACCAAACAATAAATAAACCCGAATTTGCCTTTTTTCAGTGAAAATTCAATACGTGTTAACTGGAAGAATGCAAGATGCCCGCTATCATAATAGTGATGAGCTCGGTACTAGAAGATCACGTAACCTGAAGCAAATGACATATGAAAGTGAAAAAAATAACTCTAAGCGTACATAGAGAAAATAAGTATATTTTAATTTCATGGTGATCAAAAACATTTAGCATTTTTGTCAAATTTTTTCAAGAATTATGTAAAAAATATACGGTATGATTTAAATAGCAGGTGTCAGCTGCCTAATTATGCAAATAATAACAGAATTGTTAATTATCTCAGTCAGTCAGGTTAAGGAGGTAACTCTACAAAGTCTGAAAGCTGCTGTTCGGGCCTTTTTCAGACAAAAATCCCCTTTGACTTCAATGGAGATTTATGGCCAAAAACAGCCCCACCGGCCTCTGTGGACAATATACAATAAGGCCCTTAGTGTAGTAAATGTAGTCCTTGGCAGAGCAACATGAAATATTCTGGGATAACCAAGATCTCTCTAAATATGACAGATATACATTTCTCACAAACATGATGACTCTTACAGGCACTTTAACTCTTCATATGCCACATCTTACTACGTACACTTTATAGGACATAAAACCATGGATGCAAAGTTCAACGAAAGCCTCATCAAAAAGCAACGTGAAGGATTGTTACATTTAGATTTTATATGAAACAGAGTAATTAGTAGTATAGAACATAGCAAGAAGAATCTTAAAATAGAAAGGGTGCATACAGCTTTGTTTTAGATACTTATTTTACATCTAATGATGTTAATGTAGAGAACAGACAACAACTTGCTCCCTCTAGTGGCTTGTGATGATTTGTCAAGTGGAAAATAAGAATAACTAAGCAATTTAGGATTGATGAGTGCAAGTTTTTCTGGGTCTGCAGAGCTGTTACAGGAGGTCCTTAATGATCTTCATTAGATGAGCAAATTGGTTTGACATTGCAGAATAATGCAACATTGTCCAAAATTATGCTGAAATCAATATGCTTTTTATCATTGTGCACGGTCATGTGTGTTTAAAGCTCTGTAAACAAGCTTGCAATTAATTTAGGCGTAGACTAGCCCTTTAACTCTTTTGTTGCAGACCTGTAACATAAGAGCAAAGGAGGTCTATGAAGGTAGGCGTTTACACATCAGAAATAAAGAATAATAAACGAGATACAGTAAGTGTGTACACACTTGTTTTTAGAACAAACTCAACTAGTATTGTCAGCTGTGAATAACATTATGTGGAACAAAGTGGCCTTAAGTTGCAATGACACACAGTACAGTATTACTTATGTTCTTATTTTCCCATTAACAATGTGCACTTATAAAGTTTACTGTATGTTGTAAATAATCACCTGTTGTGAGACCACTTTCATTCTAGTGCTAAGTAAATAAACCATAGAAGATGTAACTAAAGATTTCAGCAAAACAGCTAAATGTCAGATACTTATATAGCACTCTGAAATAAAACCCATACAAAATATCTTCACAAATATGAGGTATTTCGATGTAATATTAAACAAAAACTAAGCAACACACTGTACAGTCCAGAAAAAATGTCACCAATACAATGTAACATTTGCTGTCATCTCTCATTAATAATAGGCTTTAAATCCCAATTTGATACAAGCTGATAAACAGAAATTAAGAGCACTAATCAAGTGAGAAATGATAGACCAGCTGGGTAAACATCAAGTTGGCTAAACGTGAATACTGTTCAATAACCGAAGCAGATGCTGGAGTTGCTGGAAAACCCTGCAGGATATTGGTAGTTTTTTGTATCAAATACAGCACTTAACTGAATACTGTACATGGAATGTGTTGAAAAGATACAACGTGAAACCAAAGAGAACTCAAAATATGATCTTACATTATGACTACTAAAAGAAAACAAACCTCAATGACATTGCTCTTTGCAATTTAGCATTCTCAATAAGCAGCTTCATTTTGACTTGGATCACAGGATGTGAAACAGTACATTAATTCCAGACTTGCATCTAATTGTTTTGTAGCTTTTATGCCAGTGATGCATGAGGTGGTTTTCAGTTGACATTTGATCTGTCTACCTGCAACTACACAATCACATACTCTTAAGAAAGACTTCTTAACTTAATGCAATGCTTTCTATTAACAAATTATTTCCCTGGTAAAAAAAGCAAGCACAAGAATAATGTAATACAAATGCATATCGGAGAAATAGACCCGGTTTCATAGTTCAAAGTCTATTTTAGTATATATCATGCACTGTCAATCTGCAGATCAATTTAACATACGCTTTGTCAGTCAGTTTATTATTGCATTCATAATGATACAATGACTTCGCTAATCCTACCTTCCATGCCAGCTGCTTTTTTTCTTGTCACTCCATCATGCCAATAAGTTGGCTGCTGTAACAAATCAAGATAGTGCAAAACAGCATCTTTTCCCTGCATCTGTCATCTTCCACAAAGCATTCTATTACTGCCGACTGCTGGGAACAAGAAAGTCTATTTGAATTCCAATAGCTCCCCTCACGCATGATTCAAGTTAGGTTAGGTGAGCATGCCTAACATGATTCTCACCGTCATTTATTATGCAGCTGCTAGTGCTACACCGTCGGTGTGATAAGCACAGACTTTATCTGATACGTCAGTCTTACAAACCTATGCCTTGTTGCTGCAAACACACATGAGCAAAAGAAGCATCTTGCATTTAATGAGCATTCTTCCTGTAGGAAGCACACAGACGGTACATCTGCAAATCTGTTTTAAATCCCAAGGTTCTTGCTGTCCTATTGGCTGGCATGACTTAAAGCTTTTATTTTTTCTCCTTTGGAGGTGTGGCATTTTATATTATTTGTGCTTAGTTACAAACAGATACATGCTCCTAGTCCAACTAAACTACACAGTGTTAAAATCAGCCATCATCAGAATTCATCTGATTTGTTTTTTATTCCTCCTGATTTGTGTTGAGCTAGATTGTTTTTAAGGATGAACTGTGAGAAAGGGACTAACTTGTATAGCATGTGAATATATGTCTATAACACTAGGACTGACAATTTAACTACACAGTTAGTATTATTGTTTTTGATACATGGGTGTAAAAGTTATCATTCTTAAATCTTTAGATAGGTGTATGCACCCATTTTATCCAGGGAGGCAGTGAAGGACAGGGTGAGGTATTTAATTGAGATATCATAGAAATCTCTAATGGGTGTAGGCAAAATCAGTCAGAGTGATTTATTTAAGTACCAAGAGGAATGTTGGTGAAAATGTTGACATTACCACAAAATGCTGATATTATATTGAGCACACCCCTGTCATTGTGTAGTAATTTTATTTGCTTGAAATAGAAGTAAAAAAGTATTATTATGAACTCACATTTATAAACAGTCAAACAGTATATCTGTAAGGGGTACACTTTGCCTTTTTGATAGGTCTCTGCTTAACCAATGCTTGAAATGGTCCTTAAGAAAGCAGGCATCTGCTGGCTGCCTTGTAGTGCTTTACTTCCGGATTAGCGAGTATCCCTGTCACACACGCAGGTCATGGTGGGTGATATCATGCTTATTGTGCCACTGATAAAGTGAGAACAAGTCTCATGAAACCGTAGTGCTGTGGAGCTGAGAGCGGTCATCTTCCTGGTTGGTCTGCTCTGTTGTGCGGGTCGCATGTTAATGACAACAGGACAGCGACACTCTGGAAGGCTGAAATTAAGGCACTGGGGGCAGCCAGTGGACAGTAGTATTCTAAGAGACCAGATGGTCAGGCTGACCAATAGCAAAATAGCCATGATAGGTACTGTGTTGTGCTCTTCCATTTTGGAGATATACTGATACACAAGGGGTTTGGAAAGGATCACTTGAGGAGGAGACACCCACATAACAATTACTGTCCTTCAGACCACATCTCTTTTGTACATTTACATTACTCTGGGCAATATTTAAAATATTTTTTTCAAGGGGATTGTGTCAATATACCATGCCTGATGCCTATGAGTTATCTTTCACTCTTCTCTCTCTTTTTTATCCCACACATTTAGTCTCTCACCAACTTGTGCCATCTCTACCTCAACAAAATTGTAAGAATCCACCCCATAGCAAACTTTGGAGGCTCATATAACAGTTATTCACAAACCAAACAAAGACCCAACCAACGCACAGTTGTTATAATCGTACTTGCACAAAGTTATAATCCTATTTCCCTTATTAACATAGAGTTCAACATTTTTGCTAAAATCCTTGGCAATAATATATATATATATATTTGTATCTGATTTAATTAATATGGACAGAGTAGGGTTCATCCCAAATAGGGAAGCCAACAATTATACCAGAATTCACAAAAACTAAATCTCATCTTTCCTCCTATCAAGAGACGTGGAAAAAGCTTTTGACAGAATTAATTTGGCTTACATGTTCAAGGTTGTAGGGAGGATAGGATTTGGAAATTTCTAAACTGTTTTAAAGCTCTATACACTACCCCAATGGCTAAAATACACATAAATGGTTCTTTTCCTAAATCATTTGACATAAAAACGGAACAAGACAGGGATGCCCCCTTTCCCCACTGCTTTTCGGTCTGGCATTAGAACCACTGGCAGAACTCATCAAGTAAAATCATAATGCTTCAAGAATATCTATAAACAGCCAGGAACACAAACTTGCACTATTCGCAGACGATATGCTAATTATACTAACTAAGCCAGTTCTTTTTTTACCAAATCTGTTACAAGAATTAAAATCTTTTGGGACTGTTTCTAACTTCAGGAACTACATGAGTAAATCAGTGGCCTTAAACATTTAATTGCCACAAAACTTGGTTAATCAGATGGAAAACAACATCCCATTTAAATAGAACAAACACAACATAAATACCTAGGACTGTACAAAACCCCATAAATGAATAATCTTTATGCCCTAAATTACCTAAAACTACTAGAAGAAATCAGACGAGACCTACACTGGCGACACACTTTATTCGAGCTCGGCTAGTCCCACGAATTCGGGTATACCCGGGTGTATTGAGGTTTGTGACTGTTTTCTGCCCGAGTGCATTGAGGTATTTTCCAGGCAGGGATTGAAGCATTTTATTCCCGCTGGCTGCAATACTGCACAGTATATATATATATATACTGCATTACAATTCATGAATTTATGCCATCTGGTAGACACGCGAAGCATTGCAGCCTATTAAATCCTAATCATTTAACAGATCAGCCACCCGTCAGACAGGCATGAACCCAGGCTGGGAAGGCAAACGCAACGGGGCTTGTCAGAGGTGAGGAGCAGCGCATTCCAGGTATCTGCCAGGTACATACTGGGTATTTGCTCGAATAAAGTGTGTCGGTGCAGTAGCAAAATTGAATAAGTTAATCATATCCTGGCTAGGAAGAATTAATGTAATTAAAAGGAATGTTTATCTAAGGTTGTATACTGTACCTTTTTCAGACCCTCCCATTTAGGCTTGCACCATCCAAGCTGCATTTATAAATATACATGGAATAACAAGCCCCCTAGAATAAAGGCTACAACCCTCAGTTTTGGGGCCTAGGTGTTCCTGACTTCCTGCTTTACAATTCAGCAAAACAACTATATAGTCTGTTTGATTTGCATGTTAATGGTACACACCAATTATGGGTTGTCTTGGAAAATTCTATAGGTAAACAAGTTGAGCTGGACACCTTCTACTGAATTAGTAAGGAATAAAATCCATTAATTGTTTTCAAAATCATGTGAAAGGCAATAATTTCACCCCCATTCAGAATGGACCACCCTGTAATTCCAGAAATAATCCAGATATGGGATCGATTTTCTAATAGTAACACTCCCTTCTCCCAGTACTTTCCCTTCTCTGCTTGCACTAATACATTATTTTGTAACCTAGAGTTCAAACCGGCCTTTCACAGAAGGTATTTTCTAGATATTATGTTTATTGCTCAATTAAAACAATTCTCACAAATCAGACAAAAACATAATTGGCCCGATGGAGAATTATAGCACTATAACCAAATTAGACTCTACATGGTCACGCACAAACAGCCTAACCTAAACTCATGCCTTTCTACTGTGTTTGAATCTATCTTCATACGTTTAAGCAGCAGCAGACGTGGCCTATTAGCCATTTACCAAATATAATTGGTTCAGATGACCAAAATAAGACAAGCTATGTAAATTTATGAGGGACGCAAATACCCATCACAGAATGGTACAAAATTTGAACCATCACAAGCAAATCCTCAACTTCAAATAGGATATCAGAAAACTCTTGTAACATAATTTTTAAATGGTATTACACTGCCACCAAGTTGAACCTCCTATTTTCTAACTCCTCAGTTAAATACTGGAGTGACTGTGGCGAACGAGGATTCATGCTGCATATATGGTGGAATTGCTCCATTATTACGTCATTTTGGAAAGAGATAATAAGCAGAATTGGAAGAATAGAAACTATCAACTGCCAGAGAGATCCATGGCTCATCCATTGCCTCAATAGAAATATTATACCTGAATACAAACATAAAAGATCATTGTACTACACATCCTCATTGCAGCAAGTTTTATGATTCTATTGCTCTGGAAGCAGACTACTGTCCCAAAAGTGGAGTCTTAGATTTCAGAGGTTTGGAAACCGTACTCAATGGAGAAACAAACGTTAGTCTTAAGACATAAACAGTATACATTTGAGGAAACTTGGCATCCTTTGTTCAAACAGCAGGGACTATTGGCACAACAATCACAACTGCACTTAAAGCTCCATGAGAATACCTGTTCCAATATAAGAAGAAACAACCACACATATAACCCTAGTGGCTACATATAACCCTGCCCTAGAGGGAATGTGAAAAATAATCAAAGATCTGCAACCCATGATGACTGAGGATGAAACATTAAAATACATTTTCCCCAAACCTCCCATCCTTGCATTCCGGCAACCACCAAACCTCAGACAGAAGTTCATCAATAGAAAATGTCTTAACAAACTGAAGGAAGCTGTTACTGGCACACGATCATGCAACAACACACGCTGCAAACTTTGCTAACATATATGCCAAGATACCACAGCCAGTCACAAAAATGACACACTCAATGTCAAAGGAACATGTTGCTACACATCAAGGAATGTAGTATATATGATTCAATGCAGAAAATGTGACCAAGAATGCTACATTGGTGAAACCAGCCAAAAACTTAAAACCAGAACAAACCTACACAGACACACAATAACACAACACGAAGCAAGATATTGCACTCAAGTGCAGCCAAGTGGGAAACCACTTCTCACAAAAATTCAAATCCTCAAAGGAATGTTTTGAAGCACTCAAGAAGGCAAAACACTTGACCTCAAAATGATAATATATTTTGACACTAAAAAAAGAGGACGTACAGCAATACAAGCCCAACCTCTTTTGAAATCCTAGTTGGCAGAATCTGCCTCCCCTTTTCTAAGCCCATCTTGCTAGCTGGCATCTACCTCCCCCCTAAAGCCCATCTACAATCTCTGACTGATATCACCCAGTTTCTTGGCTCCATTTTCTCTCTGAATGAGAAGAGTGAGCTGCTAGTTCTTGGGGATTTCAACTTCAATTGGCTTGACCCTAAAAACCACAAAATCCAGATACAACTCAAGTCACTTAACCTATCGCAACTCATTTCCCAACCCACACCGACAAACCTGAAATCACATAACCATTCCTTGCTAAACTGGATTCTCTCCTCAAACCCCAGCAGAATCCAATCCTCTGGCATCCTTCCTGACATTTTCAGTGACCATGCAATAGTGTACTGTGTAAGGAAAATGAAACCAACCCAATCAAGCCCTAAAGTTCTCCTCACTGGAACATTTAGAAACTTTAACCCACAACAGTTTCTGGTTGACCTTACCAACTGCCCTTGGCACAGAATCGATTTAATTACTGACCCTGATTCTGCGCTCGACTATTTCCAATCCGAGTTCTTAAAACTCTGTGATACCCATGCCCCACTACGCAGAATAAGGGTATGGATTGCCCACCATCCATGGTTTACACCTGACCTTATTGCACTCTACCAGTTCAGGGATGCCTTGTGGAAAAGCCACAAAGTAACTGGCACTACCAACGATCTCAATCACTACAGATGCCTGCGGAACATGTGCACAAGGCAAAAAAGGCATGCAAAAGCACAATATTACTCTGACAATCTCCTCAGAACACATAAACCCAGCTAACTTCTGGAAGGTTATCAACAACATATTCCAGCCTTCTAACCATCAACAGCCAAGTAATATCACTAAGGGTGATATTACTCTGACAAACCCCACCGACATTGCAAATGCATTCAATGATTACTTTGTGGGGTGTGCTACTAACTTACTAGCGAAACGCAGCCCAAACCACAAACCTGAATCTCATCCTGGGAGTACCCCTATAGCCCCACCCCCTCCCAATACTGCCCACAATTTTCAATTTGGCCCAGTATCCGAAGAGGAGATTACACAAGCGCTTCTCAAATTAAAACTAAGCAGCCAATGTGGATCTGACTTACTACAATTTAGGTTCCTAAGACTTGGTGCCCCAGCTATTGCCAAACCAATTGCTTCCATAGTCAACTCTATCCTGAATGCAGGCCATATCCCTAAGACCTGGAAAGCTGCCAGAGTTGTCCCAATCTTCAAAAGTGGGGACAAAAACACTGTCTCAAACTACAGGCCAATCTCCCTTCTCCCAATCCTATCCAAAGCCATGGGAAAATGTGTCCACTCCCAATTAAGCGATTACTATAACAAGACAAATTTCCCTAGCCAATTCCAATCTGGGTTTTGCCCCAAACACTCTACCGTAACTACCCTGCTAAAAGTTTGCAATGAAATAAAGTGTGGAATGGAACGGGTCAACTCACTTGTGCAGTATTCCTAGATTTTGCAAAGGCTTTTGATTCTGTTGATCATGCTATCCTGCTTAACAAACTCCAGAGCTCTGGAATAGGGAAGCATGCTTTAAACTGGTTTCAGTCCTACCTATCAGGTAGATCCCAACATGTGTCCATCTCTGGCTCTAACTCTAACCCCCTGGATATTACCTGTGGCGTCCCACAAGGCTCTGTTCTGGGGCCCCTACTCTTCTCAGTGTTCATCAATGATCTTCCCACAGCTTGTCAGGAAGCCTCAATACACATGTATGCAGATGACACAATCCTATATGCACACAGCCATAGCCTCTCTAACCTTCAACACATACTTCAGTCTGACTTTTTCAGACTCGAAAACTGGATTTCCCAAAACAAACTGTTTTTAAACACTGACAAGACTGTAACAATGGTATTTGGGACCAAGACTAAATTTTTAAAGCTTCCAGCGACTGAGCTCCAGATTAGAACCAACACTTAGACCACCCTAACTCCTGTTATTAGTTTTAAATACCTGGGCATATGGTTTGATTCCCACTTAACATTCGGGGTGCACATTGATACCCTGACAACCAAGACCTATGCCAAACTAGGGGTACTTTACAGGAACAAATCCTCCCTAAGTCTCCTGGTCAGAAAACGTATCGCACAGCAGATGCTAATGCCAATTATTGACTATGGAGACATAGTATATGGCTCGGCTCCTCAAACCCACCTTAGCAAACTTGACACCCTCTACAATTCAATTTGTCGTTTTATTCTCCAATGCAACTATAACACACATCACTGCGAAATGCTCTAAGAACTAGATTGGTCATCACTCGAGTCTAGGCGCAAAGTTCACCTTTCCTGTCTTGCCTTCAAATTCTTTATGGGCAAGCTACCCAGCTACCTGAACAAGCTCCTCACCCCTACCACATGCAGCACCTATCACCTGAGATCAGACTCCAAAAGACTGTTCATGGTCCCAAGGCTCAACAAAGTATCCAGCCGCTCCTCCTTCTCTTACCGTGCACCCCAGAACTGGAACAACCTACCAGAGACTCTTACATCCACCACCAGTTTAAGTTCTTTCAAATCTAAGGCTGTCACACATTTTAATTTGGTCTGTAATGGTTTCATACGCCCATAATATATAATCTTTTACTGTGCACGCAATGTCTTGTATATAATGTATACCATGCTCATTTATGTAACTGTATTTGTAAACATGTATTTGTCATCATAACTCTTTGCCCAGGACATACTTGAAAACGAGAGGTAACTCTCAATGTATTACTTCCTGGTAAAATATTTTATAAATAAATAAATAAATAAATAATATTGATATGAGTTTTTAACCAACGACTATAATTTTTTGTACTGTTTGTCCTTGCCTCTCTGTGAATTTTACAATGAATTCCCTCTCCCCCTTCATCTCCACCCCACTGCTATAGTCCTGTGTCTCACTATCCTTCATCCATTTATTGCCCTGTCTGTTTAAGCCTTCTTTGCGTCATCTGTCTTAGATGTCTATCTTGTTTTTCTTTTTTACATCTCTGTTCAGCTCATGGAATCTGTGTAAATCAGTATTGCTGACCTGAGGATGAGAGAAGAACTCTTGAAAGCTTATCCTAAAATATCAATTGTTAGTCCAAATAAAAATGGTATAACCTAATACTGAAGTACTAATTTGCACTATCTCAACTGGACTAAAACAGCTATTTCTACTTAATTCAGTTACTTATCTAAACTTATTTTATTTTTTATTTTCAATTGTTACACTTAGTATCACCCCTAATTCTCATTTTACTGTTATACTTTCTACATAAAAAACAAACAAAAACTGTCACAGGATTGGCCCTTTATTTACCTTATGAATGTACAATGCATACTTTCACATTGTATATTGCTGCACTTATCATATCAACTATTGTATGATTTGCCATTTACTGTAACTCAAAATAAAGAATTTAAAATAAAAAAAAAAAGTGCACAAATATTTTGCCAACATGTGAATTTGCTGCAAATATGGTGTTTTTCCACAGCCACAGATATCCAAGGCTTGGGTCTAAAAAGTGACTTTTGCATACCTGTGTATGCAATACCATCAGCCGCTACCACACATTGATTGCAAATGTATATACATTTGATTAGCCCAGGAGCAATATCCTATTAGCATGCCAAGTTGACAATGTTGTCCATTTGTCTGAATTGGGTGTCCCGTATCCTCTAATATCACCAGAATCAGGGAGTGATGTGATCCATTCTTCCTAGTCCATGTGATGACCCACCTTTTGCCCAAGACACGCTGGATATCTGGACAAGTCACTCAATGTGCTCGCTTCACTACCCCTCTGGTGGTCCCTATTTAAATAGGAGTGCTAGTACCAAGTAGACAATACTACAGTATGTCTAGGAATATTCATATATCGGCCTTACGAGCCCCCTGAGAATTACCTGTCATTATGATCAGTTTTTTGCTAGATTCACATTTTTAGTGTTTGTAAAAGTGAGAATTCACTATGCATTAACCTTGTTTCTCTGTTTTTATTTCTATATATTTATTGAGAGTACTGGCAAGATTGCCACCCATCTGAGCTCCGGAGGCACGCTCTGGTCTCTTAGTGGCAAGCATTCAATCTCCATGATAACAGAGATGCTTCATATCTACAGCAGTATGGCAGTGAGCATGCACAGATGGGCTTGCCTGGTGAACCGAAGCGACCTATGCACACGTCTTTATGTCGCCATGGTGATGGAGATGCCTCTAGTCTGCTTCAGTGTGTGGTTGCACATCCGCGGACTGGTACCTCCCTGATGCACCATTTGGAACAATGGGTGCTACTTCCTGGAGAGGATGGCTTACGTCTCGTGACACATGAACAACGGACCAATCGGTGATGGCCAGTGCTGTCTCTGCCAACTGATGTCAGCCCTGAGGGGTATTTCACATGATCCCTTTAGCATTCCCGGACGGGAATCCTAGATAGCAAGTTAAGCTGGAGAAACCACATTGAGAAGACTCAACAGAAGGCAACAGCCAAGCTGGCAGCACTGTTCCCCCCTGCTGAAGACAAGGACCATGCCCATCCGGAGCAAAGTCAACGTGATCAAGGCGATCATTAGACCCACAATGACATACGCCTCCCCGGTGTGGAGTGACTGCCACCAACGGCTCAGATCATCTCATCAAAAACTACAGAACAAGGCGCTGCGGATTGCGTCCAACGCACCACTTCCTACAACAATAGCGGACCTCATAGGGAGCTGGGCATCGAGATGTTGGATGAACATCTAAAGAAGCTCAATGAGAAATTCTACAAGGAACTGGACCAGAACTCAAATCCGCTGATCAAGAAGCTTGCTGCGATCTCTGCAAACCCATTTGACCGCTACCCACGACTCATCACAGCGCTGACGCTGTGAAACCAACTCAACTGTGGCAAGTAACACAGATCAAGAAGCTTCCTAAAGTGTGCGACAATACACTCAACAAGAGAACTTGGAGTAATGAGGCTCAAGCCTCGGTATCCAATATCACCACTGACAGATTTAATCTGTCAGTCAGAACAGAACAGGCATTCCCGGACGGCATCTATATTGCAGTGGCTGCAGGAGGGAGCACACAGAGGAACTCCAGAGACATGATGTCAACTGAACAAAGTACAGTATGACCTCTTTCTCCTTGCTAATTGCTGGACGTTCTGGACAGTTTCTGTTTGCACATTGGTTGTCACATTTATTGCCCTTTTAGACTTACAGGTGGTTCACCTCATTAGGATCACAAATTACTGTTACTTTCATTCACTATAGGACTCCTTATGTGATTGCTACATGAACTGTTATTAGGGTGTTTGCTTCTTTTTTTTTACAAAGGGATAAAGGGAAGTACCACTGCTCATTGTGACCTCGGGGAACGGGCCATTGCCCCAAAACATTGCAATTGCATTTTCCTGTTGCTTTTCCCCCCTTGTTGTTTCCTTATCCACCCTCCCTCTCCCTGTGTTATCTCCCTTTCCTTATTCATTGTGAGCTACTTTTTTGCTTTATTTATATTTTGTTTGTTGCATGATCCAAGTTGTGTACTTTTTGCTTCATTTGCATATTCATTAATTAAATTCATTTGGCATATCCCCCTTTTGCCTTTATTGATCATTGAGTGCTGGGAACCCCCCCCCCCCCCATCCTTTTCCCATCCTATTAGCATATATTCCACGTTATCTCTTTTTTGAGCACAGGTGTATCCACATGTATTTTGAAGGGAGATTTCAGGGGATATTAATAACACTTTTCTCGCTCTCTAAACTGCCTAAGTATATCCATCTGCAAATTGTATTTTGTAAAAAAAAAAAAAAACATTTTGACGCCAAATATACCAGGGATTGAGCACTCACAGTTTGTTACTTTTTGCGTCTTATCCATTTTAACATGGACCCCTATAAGCTTATGTCTGCCGTATTACACAGCTTCTTCAGCACTGCTGAGTGCCGAACCCAGGCTGTGCTTAAAAACCTGTGTAATATGTCAGGCATAAGCTTAGAGCGGTCCATGTAAAAATGGATAAAAATGGCAGTGGCTTAGCAAATAACTTCGCTATTTAAAAAAAACAAAAACATGATTACAGTACTTGTAAAGTGATTTTCTGGCTAAACGTTCGCCATATCTAATCAGTGGTTCTTGGTCATAAGCAAATACATCATCAGTTTTGGGCCCCACCAAGCTTATGAGGTTCTAATTTTTTGAGTCTATGAAATCATTATTAAAATTTAATTGACCTTTGGCCCAGAAGTTTCTAAGCAAAAGTATAATTGACATGGTTTAGTTTAGTGGACTTACTGTCATTGTGGGCAAAATAAGATACTTTTAGCAATCAGCCAAAGAAGGCAAAATGCCACTATTCTGAGCATTGAGTTCATGCATATGTATACACATAATGGGGAGATGACAGGCAAGTAAAGCCTACCTTTCCCCAGACAATATCAATATTAGCACTGAGCTTGGTATGGTGTCCCAAAATGTAGTTTTGTGACCACTTTTTTCTGTACTTAAGATCTAATTTTACCTAAGCTACTGGTTTCCTACAACCCTGGTCTTTATTCCTCCAGATCACCAATTCAGCTAAATGCACATACTCTCTCTTCTTTTATATGGTTGCTGGTGGCCTTTCTCATTAAATAGCTCTATTAATCAGAGCCTATAACATAAATCACATGAAGCCCAGAAAAAAAATCCTACATACAGAATGGGGGCATAGAGTTTCAGTATTAAATATCCTAAAATGGTAAAAGCCATGAAGCTGCTTTAAGTGAGAGCACCAACTATCCAACGATATTGAAATAGTTTTGGTAAATTGTATGTTACTGCATTTATTACACGTGTTTATTTATCCTGCACTAGAACAAACAATGGAAACGTCCGCTTCTTAACAGTTTAGTTCTCAAAATCTACTACTCTGAGTTTGCTAAAATGTCGAAACAAATGCCAAATTCAGAGCCTGGAACTTTACCCCAAAAATGTCAATCTTCATCTGGTTCACATTTAGAAAAAGTCAAAAGTTTCTAAAAAAAAAAAAAAAAAAAAAAAAAAAACTATGTCTGAAAACAGGAGTTTAAACTGAATCTAAGCATTTGCCTATGATAAAAATATGAAGTCTTAAAATAAAAATACCACTTATGAGCACATGTCTCAGAAACGTCCACAAACCTGCCTTTACTCATTACCTCTTGGCATACAATGCTTTCACTGCAGTCAGGGATTGAGCACTCACAGTTTGTTACTTTTTGCATCTTATCCAGTTTAACATGGACCCCTATAAGCTTATGTCTGGCATATTACACAGCTTCTTCAGCACTGCTGAGTGCTGAACCCAGGCTGTGCTTAAAAAGCTGTGTAATACGGCAGGCATAAGCTTATAGGGGTCCATGTTCAAATGGATAAAAATGGCAATGGCTTAGCAAATAACTTCGCTATTTAAAAAAAAAAAAACATGATTACAGTTTTTGTAAAGTGATTTTATGGCTAAAACGTTTTTCTAGTCATATTTAATTACCTGAAAATTGCAAAAACAAATGTAATTGCCTGCATGAAGCGCTTTTTTAGGCAAAATGTTCCCTCGGGATTTAAATTATTTGCTAAGAATGAAAAACAATGTTTGCAAGATTCATATTCTTTGGTTGTTAGCAGATAATGTTTTTTTTTTGTTTTGTTTTGTTTTGTAAAGAGGCTCCCTGTGTGGAGCAGATGCATGGCCCAACAAAAAATAATAAGTAAACATCATAAAATGTATGGTAATTAAGGTCTGTACTGCAAGCACCTTACATGTAATATACTGTAAGCAGTTTAATTTCTCAGTTTAAACCCAGTAGAACCTCATATTTGGCCCTTCCATATTTTCATTTGTTTAATAAAATTTAGAATTGTTGTTGCTTTTCATGAAAACACAGATTTGATTTATACGGCAAATATTTTGATCGATAAATGTCTGGCCCAAGTATTTTACTGTTAGGCTGTCTTCATGTACTGTATATTATTTAAGTATAACAATGCATATTTTTAGTTATAAACTGCAGGTCAATTCTGTGTCAAAAACTGAAATTAATTTGTTACAATAACTATCGCTACAAAGGACAATTGTGGTTACAATAGAGCACTTAAATATTCAACACTTATTGAATAGCTGTTGCTCTCAAACTAGTGCTACCGATTTATTTTTTGAAATTTCCCAATGAAACGCTTTAATATAAAATGTATAGAATAAATAAGAAGGCAAAGTACAGTAGATAAAAAACATAGATATGATAGATAACATGCATTTTTACAGTCTAAACTAAATCTCATTGCAATCTCACAAAACATAACTACAGTAGTTCATATGGGAGGCTTTGTTCAGTTTCATAATTTGTAAAAGAACAAAAAGAATCGCTTAAGTTTCAATGTTCACTGGTGCTTTCTTATTTGGCAATATAAAATTATCAGAGTATTATTATGCACACTGTAATTGAGTACAAAGGTAAATAAAAAATAAAAAGTCCATTTATGTTTCACAATGTTTCCATGACAAGTTCAGGTCTATGACACAATATGCAAAATGTTTATGAAAATATTATGTGCACATTTTGTAACAAGATAATACCTGAGAAATATAGCAATATAAAAGTAGTTGGGCAGACGCTATAGTATATAATTTACATTTTAACATTAGGATGCTGGACTCTCGTGCGGCCTGTATTCCAGGATCATGGCAACATGATCACGTCCAGGCCCCAGTGATATGAATTAAAATGGAGCCCAATCGCAACTCAAACCAACGACCAATAATTAAATTACGTTCCTTTAAAATCAATAAGGCCCCAAGAGTGCCGGCTCTTGTGACGTTCAGGTAATGTCATAATGGTACCCTAAGGTTTAAGTCTATTTTGTAAAAAGTACTGGTGGACTGATAAAATAATGAACTAAATTCATTGTGGAGCAAGAATGTTTTATGAGTACCATTATTTTAGCATTTATTGTACAACTTTTACTTTGCTAATAAACTGACAACATATTTCAATAACCTAGTGTATTTAGGTAACTATTGTGCTATGACAATGTCTTCTCCATGCTAATGAAGGGGAAGACATTAGCACAGCCTATTAACTAAGAATCTTATTGGCAAACTTAAGGAGACTAATTTTCACAGTTACAAAGCAGTTGTTATTTGGGCTGGAATAGAGTGCATAACATTTCTGAACTCATGTTAAAAAAAGAGGTTTGATTGAAACCGAAATAAAGGTGATGTTTAGAACTCCTAATTAAATAAAATCCTTATTCCATTACGGTTAAAAAATTAAATCAGACTTTACTGGACAAATAATATTCATTATTAATTAAAAGCTTCAACACATGAACGGTAATAAAACAAAACAACTTAGTCTTAAAGCCATTAGGATAAAAATATAAATAAATAAAATTATGACCATAATGTAGATTTCCATCTAGTTTTAAGTTATTAATTTTTTCTTTTCTTAAAGAAGGAAAAAATTATACATACAGATGTAGCGACAGTAGATTAACATTCTGGTCTGCATGGAGAAAAGCCTTCACTAAAGTCGCAGTAAAATGCTTTGTTTCCTGTGGCCCTTGGCGTAGAGTCTGGCTACATCTGTAATCTCCAAATAAACTATAGTCAAGGCATTTTTTTATACCAGAATCTTCCCTTTAATTGTCTGAATGTGGGGTGAAGTAGAATATGTAGCATGATTATGATCATATACTATAGTAAAACTACGTCAGATAATATAGTCTAGTACAATGACATATAAATAGGAAACATAACAAAACAAAATATTTTTTATAAATCGGGCTTCAGTTAAGGTTTAAGGTTTAATGAGATCAGATCTCTTCTGGATGACTCAACCAAGCTAGATTTTAGCAATATAAAATGAATTAGCAATCATACACATTGAACTAGTTGTCTTATACACAATGTGAATGTTTGACTAGCTGTCTAAACATACACTGGCTGAGGTGTCCCAATGTTAGATTTAATAAAACATTTTTATTTGCAATAACCTAATAAAATAAAATTGACATTTTACAAGGGAAAAGTACATATTATTTTTGTCACTTTTGTTTAAGTGGAGAGTAAAGTAAAGTACTCAAAGATGCTGTCCCAATTAGGACAACAGCAAACAAATGGCCTATATAGCTTTAGTTTCTAGTTAAAACTAGATGAAAAACTACTTTAGATATTTAATACGTTTTTCAAAAGTAACAGAAGAGTATGACTTTTTAAAATGAAAGCCTCAAAATGTTTAAAAGAGGGACAAGTAAGATATAAGAGCAGTAAAACACACCATAAAATCTTACAATACAACATTTACAACACAAGTGAAACGTAGAAAATGAATGAAACATACTTACTGTATACTTGTCCGTTTTTGTTAAGGCATTGATCATCTAGTTTGCACCTATTACACGTATCACAGCAGTTAGATTAATGTGGTCCTGTGTCAGACTATAACTTTAACATGAGATGAGCGAGGCTGGATTATTGAAATCCAAACTCCCTCAAACCTCACCAAACTTCACCATTTCGAACAGAATGTACAGTAGCGGAATTTTGGATCTGTGTTTTAGGCCTGCACTGAGAGTTACTACTTGAGATATTAAGAGGGACCCGAATCTGACCATCTCCTAATCTCCGTGAAAATGTATATACTTAATTTAAGTACCAGTCAATCAGTTCCAGTTGGGTTACAACACTGTTGTCTGTTGGGTTAACAATTGCATATTACCGTACCAATATATCTTATATATTCTGTAGGTATAGTGAATGAGACAGTGCTCTCTCTCCATCTATATATAGTTTGCAAAAAGGGCCAGCTACTTGGAAAAATGTCCCAAATATATTTAATTGGTGATTTCATAATTGTCGCAGCAAACTAGTGCTGCTGACTGAATGGATTGATAACTGCCATCCTGCCCATGGCATATTACAACCATCAGAGAGCACCCACTAGTATCCAACACCACTATCATCATCAGTACCTTTTGCCAACTTGCCAGGGTCATAATTCCAATTTAGTTTTACTTTTGTACTACTTTGTGTGTACAGTGTGTTGTTTGTAATATGTATATTGTATGTTTAATCTGTGGCACATGGGTTGGAGAGCCCAATCACATAATCCTTTTATTTCCTTGTTTCCCCTGTGAAAAACAGGGGGGAAAACAGGATGGTGCCACATCAGCGGGGTCTAGTGAGAGAATATTTAGTGTATGAAAAAGTAAGTTCTGAAGGTTACAAAGTGAACAGCATCCACCATGCACTCAATCTCCAACATACTGTAACATACTTGTATCTGAGGTCAGTCTTTAACAATTCAACATCTGGGCCTTCTTTATTACAGATGCAGCGGCCTTAATTCGAACATTTACCTGGGTACATCTTGCGTTACACCACGTGGTGGACCCGAGATGGTCAGTTGCAAACATAATAGCCCATCGGATTAACACAGCAGGAGTCCCAGCTTTGTGGGTCCTACCGGACGGAGTCTGCCTGCCTGTAATAGACGCTCAGTAAGAGATAGGCTGAATCAATCACTCTAACTGCATGTCTCCCACAGGCGATCGCGGGGGTTTATATTAAAATTCTAACATTACAGTAATGTAGCAGGGGGTCTCCTGAGTTGAACAAAGTTGATTTCACCCCACGGTTACCCTCTACTTCCCGAGATACAGGTCCCAGTATGGGGTGCTGGTATCCCCATGTTAAAATCCTGTGGGTCAAGTGACCTTTGGATGTAAACAAAGCAGACGGATACCGGCACCCCATAATGGGGCCTGTATCTCAGGAAGTAGAGGGTACCCGTGGGGTGAAATCAACTTTGTTCAACTCAGGAGACCCCCTGCTACATTACTGTAATGTTAGAATTTTATTAAACCCCCGCGATCACCTGTGAGAGGTGAGCAGTTAGAGTGACTGATTCAGCCTCTCTCTAACTGCGTGTCTATTACAGAAAGGCAGACCCCAGTAGGACTCACACAGCAGGGACCCCTGCTGTGTTAATCCGATGGGCCATTAGTCTGCCCCGGCAAATCTAGTGGGGATCACGGGCATATCTGGAAATTCCATTTCGAGATTTGTTCGAATAACAGCCGCTGCATCTGTAGGTGTGCCAGCCAAATATTAGATATCTCTTTTTTTTGACTGGGTGCTAATGATATACTGTATAAATCAGCATATATTTTCCGTTTTCTGTCAAACAAGATGTTTATTTTGCTACATGAACGAACAAGTGCATACTGTAAAATACTTTAAAAAGTGAAAATATCCAGAATCAAAACCAGCTGACATTTTAGCAGAACCAAAACACTATCGTACCTTTCACAATTCCAAATGTTTACTGTCAAGCCATTCCTGACAAGAGAATTAATACAGTACTGTAATTACATGATTCCCACCACATATGTTCTCCAGACTACAGCAGTTTCCATGGTTATAAGTGTTATATGTATTCAAAAGAGGGCTTATTCAATAAGCCCCAGAATGGCTGATTGCGACTCTCATTCAACGCAATGGGATTTTTCAGTCAACCTCTTCAAGCTTATTGAAAGAGCCCTTATAGCTAAACAAAAATTGCCCTTACACTGTGGCTAGTGTTGCTATTATTAAAAAGCAAATCAGATAAAGATTGTTTTGTTTACCATCAGCTACTGTAAATCAGTGAACAGGAGAAACATTTTTTACCCTGCATATCATGTTATTAATAGCCACAAACAAACAGCAATGTTCATTCAGCGCTGATGCATGGCATGGCTCCACAATCCAGCATTAGCTGCCATTGACTTGATGGAAGTTACTTGTAACACCGGATCGGGTTGCAATACCATGCATCAGTGCTTATTGAGTCCATCCCCCCAAGTATCATTTTAAGAAAAAGGGTATCCTGTATTTTAGTGGCAATACCCCAATGGGTTTCAAATGTGTTCACAAAGGAGTTACATACTGTATTTACACAGAAGATGACACATAGTAGAGTTTATTCACTAAAAAGTGTGTTATATGGCAATTATGCACCTTGATGAATAGATTACAATACCATCTCATTCTTTACTCCTTAATGAAATTGATGTTAGTTTGAAATTGTATTGTTCTGAGGTCACATATATTAAAAAAAATTGTTGCCACCACTAAAGGATTATAACGCACGACATTTGCATTGGTCGATGATGGTACCAAAGAGGTTAACAGTTTTATTGTTGTTCCTCACAATAAAGAATAGTGACTTTTTTTTAGCTCAATTCTGTTCTTTGATGAACTGCTACTGATTGTTCTAATAGGTTTGTTTCAACATTCTTTCACGAGTTCTGACAAAGACATCTGAAAAGCAATTGAAAATCCTATTATTTAGTGCCATACAAAGTCAAGATTCACTTCGCAATGCAGGTCAGATTCCCTGTTGTCTTGTTCATTTCCTTTTTGATTACTTAGGTGCAAATGTTGGAGCTATTCAACATTGGTTCAATAGCCAGCCAATCACTTTAGGTTCAGTGAATTTGACCAGACACTTTTTCCCATGCTTAGCAGATTTGTTTTTGCTTCCTAATGTATACAGTCTTCCTTTCTGTTCATCCTTTTCAGTTATGGCTGAATTTGCTTATAAAAACTGATCCCCTACTTGAGTTAGGAGAAAACATTTTTTTCTATAGGAAAAAAAGATTGCATGCGATTTTGCTAAAAACAATATATTGCTATATTTTGTTAGCCGAAAAGGTTGCATGGAAATACCCTTTCTGAAATAAGACAGGCTATGAAAGAAGTGTTTATACGGAAATCAACAGTCTGGTCTGCTTCAAAAGTTGATGGAATGCCGTTTGTATGTTAACCTAAAAATGAATTGTATTTGTTCAAAATGATGAATATATAGCACAGTCAATAATTCATATAAATAACCAGTTCAAATGCATTTACGGTCATGTATCTGCTGCTAGCACTGAATTAACCTAGTATATGACCGTAAAAGCATGCCAGCTATGAAAGTAAATCGACAAAAGTATTAAAAATCTATATTTGCCTATTGTTCCAAAAAAGCTAACCCTATAATATCAGAGGAGAAAAAGGATGCATGTTTCGGTCCAATCATGGAGACCACATCTCATCCAGAGATGAGATGTATTCTACTTGATTATGATACATGCAAGGAGTTGGACTAATGTGGATATACAGATGTAGCAACAGAGACGGTCACCAGCACCAGGGCAAGCTGCGGTTACGCAACCGCGACTGCCCAGGCGCTATAGAATTAACGCTTTAGAAGGTCCAATATGAAAGCATGGACCATCCGCAGTGGACACAGTCTCTGGCACTGCAGACCTTTGTTTTTTCTACCGTGGTGCTGGAGATAATGAGTATTGCTACATCTATAATTCTATCTTTCATTGGTATTGGGATCATACCAGAAATGCAAACTGTTTATATGTATTTCGCCTCCTTTTGTCTAACGTTTTCTTCCCGTCTTGTTTAATGTTTTGACCAATTCGCCCTTCCATTGATAATAATGGAAATGCATGCAAGACACTTCTTTTCATTAGGCCCAATTGGGGTGGTTGAATCCTTGCCCTTTTCCAAAACAACATAATTAAATACTTGGTAATACCTTTCTTTATTTGAAGTAACCAAATATTTTAGGGCAACTTTCTACTTGACTAGAGCAACATGGAATAACTTCCAAAAAGTGTTACATAAAAAAGTTTGTTGATGTAAAATCAGATATTATGTATTATTTACATATTCCCTTATGTGTTTAGAATTGTCTCTGGATTATAATTTCAATAAAGATCTAATTCAGGAAAGAAGTCAGAGACCCTGACAGTTTCCTAACTTTAGTATACAATACAATTGACCTTGCAGCCCTCTGACTTATTACAACATTTACAATAGATTCCTACATTATAGCTTTACGAAGCTTAGATTTAAAGGAGACTGGTATAAAAAAAATCATCTCTTATACCAGCCATCATAAACAGATTTCAATTGTTGATACAATTAACTCTCTAAACTGTAGTGTGTATCCATCAGTGTGTAATTACACAGAGTGCTCCATAGCGGAAACAGGATTGTCAAATTCTAAGTGGCACCATGGCATCTTTGGTTGCAGCCTCTGCTACCTGCCTCATCTAAGGTAAGCTCCTGCAGAGTGGCCCATGCTAGGCCCACAGCGACTTCAAACCCATATAGAGGCTGTTCAGAGGGAAGAGTTTCACGTGGGGGACGTGGAAGGGCATTAAAACAAGCAAAAAATATAAAGTTATCCCAAACTATTAACTCCTTATGATACCTTTTATTGACAAGCATTAGTCGTATAAAATTAGAACCATATACTGTATGGCAAAATTTAACTTACAAAATATCACGGGAAAAATACACTTACAAAAATACACAGTATGGCTAAACATATAAAAAATCCATTCTACATACAATAATGCCTGCAGATCAAGAGCATTATCACAATAGTAAAGTGCAAGAGGAGATAAAGTGCAGACATAGAGAAACAATTCTATAGCTAATAACTGGCTGTTTTGTGCAATTGTAGTGAGGAGGTTAGAGAATTCTCTGATAGTAAAAGGGAGCGGCTGTTCCCTTTTTGATTTGCAAACTAGTTATTAGCTATAGAATTGTTTCTTTATGTATGCACTTTATCTCCTCGTACACTTTACTATTGGGATACTGCTCTTGATAGGCAGGCAGTATTGTATGTAGAATTAATTATTGATATGTTTAGCTATATTGTGTATTTTTTAATGTGAATTTGTGACGTGATATTTTGTAAGTGACACTTTGCCATATATGGTTCTAATTTTACACAACCAATTTTTGTCAAGAAAAGGTATGATAATGAGTGCATAGTTTGGGATGCTTTTTCTTTTTTTGCTTTTTTATCCCAGGTGCACTGTCTACTTCTAGACCATATTACATACCAATTTATTAATAACTTTGAGCTAGTGTCTGGTAAACTCCTTTGTTCCTCTGGCATTGAAGCCTGTGTCCCCTAAGCAACTAGATCAACTGGACATGGCAAAAGAAGTCGAGCCATTCAGAGAGACATGGGGCCTCATGCAGTAAGCGACGATTATGTGAAATCGGCAAGCTTATCGATTAGTCATGTTATTGGCGTTTTTCCCTCTCCGTATGCAGTAAGTGCCGAATACATTCAAAATCAACCAGAAAACAAATCCGCCCACTCTCACGATGATGAGCCGATCACACACAGGTGTATCGGCGTGCGTGGCGGGGTGCTGTTAGGTTGCACAATCACAAATCTTGCTGAATCAGGCGAAACAAGCATGTTTTTGATTGCGCGCCATATTTAAAGGCAACGTGTACTGCTAATCATTCTCTGTGTTGTTGGGAGTGAGAGAGAGAGAGAGACGCACAGAGCTGGACGATTGAAGATTTGCATATTGACTGAGAGACTTGTTGTGTATTGGGTGAGCTTTGTCCTTTGTTGTTTTGTTTACATCTTTGTCTTGTTTTATATGTGGAAGTGGGTCGTGTGATTGCCTGTACATTTCTTGTCTGTTTTTTGTGAGTGCTGGAAGTATGCCCGCAAAGCGTGGGAAGAGTGATGCTGGTGGGAGTGGGAGTGCTACTCGTGCGAGTACGCGTCGGAGTGAACGTTCTGTTCAGGGGAGTGATGTTGCTGGTGCACCGAGTGGTGTTGCTGGGAGTGGGAGTGCTGTTGTTGGGAGTGGGAGTGCTGGTGCTGCGAGTGGTGTTGCTGGGAGTGGGAGTGCTGTTGTTGGGAGTGGGAGTGCTGTTGTTGGGAGTGGGAGTGCTGTTGCTGTGAGTGGGAGTGCTGGTGCTGGGAGTGGGAGTGCTGTTGCTGTGAGTGGGAGTGCTGGTGCTGGGAGTGCTGGTGCTAGGAGTGTGAGTGCTGGTGCTAGGAGTGTGAGTGCTGGTGCTAGGAGTGTGAGTGCTGGTGCTAGGAGTGGGAGTGCTGGTGCTGGGAGTGCTGCTGGTGGCGCAGTTGCTGATGGGGTGTCTGGTGGTGGCGTGCTTGCTGGTGGCCAGCTTTTGGAGGCTCTTCCATTGGAAGAAGGAGAGTCCAGTCAGCACCAGCCAAGCTCTGACCCTAAACCTGCTCGGAAAAAACGTGTGGAGAAGCCACGTAATCCTCGCTTCAATGACCAGGAAAATAGGGCTCTTGTCACTGGCATTCTGGAGCACTATGACAGTCTCTATGGACATTTAGTAGGTAAGTGTAACTTTACATTTATTATTCAAATACATGTGATCCTAGGTCATCTGAGTTTTGTTCATATGCAAATATGGGTACACAATATCTTTCTATGTTCATTAGTGTGGAAACACAGCTTTTTATCATGCCTTACAAGGACAAATAAACACAGGCGGTCAATTTGCCAGAACTGCATACAATATGAATGCAACCTTGCTTACATGTATAGGTTTAGTAGTGAATGCTCATGTGCTGCACATATTACACATAAAACAGCATGTTTGCTATCTCTTGGAACAGCTAGCAGTGTAGGAAACTGGTGCTTATATTATTATTAATTTACCTCATATCTTTTATATGTTTTTCAAGGGCGGACAAGTGCAGCAAGCAAAAAAGAAATGTGGGACACAATAGTCATTGGTGTCAATGCCTGTGGGAATAGTGTCAGGGACAAGTATCATTGTCGGAAAAGATTTGATGATATTAGGTCCAAATTGAAAAAGAAAATACAAGACCAACGCGTGCATGCTACTGGCACTGGAGGTGGGCCCACACCACAACGTCTCATATTGACTCCATTGGAGGAGCTGCTTCGGCCAAAATTACTTACCGTCGTCGTGGAAGGCTTGGCTGGTGACCGTGACATTGGAATTTATCCGTCACAATTTCCAGCAGGTGATAAATATTACTGTACTAGGCGTGTCGTTGCTTACAGTTATTTTGCATATTTACACTGCTTTTTATACTGTCTTCACAATATAAGCATACCTGCATCTATATATGTATATGTCTGATTCTGTATATATATATCTCAAAATAGACATATATGTAGTAGTCCTACTAAAAGCAGTAACTAATATAGCACGTGCCATTGCGTGCTCATTTACATGTGAATTCCCAAAATGCATAGCTGCAGTGGAAGCAATTGATGGTGGGCGAAGATGGGGAACAACAGGGTAGTACACATGTGTAACACATGTTCATGAGAAATTATTAGTAGCTACAGGTACAGAACAGAAATATGTATCATATTATTGTGTATTTTATTGATTTTACTCCGACAAACATGACATTACTGCCTATTTTAAGCATGCATCAAAGAAATTGCATGTAACGGCCTACAAACATCACTGGCACTAACACATCTATAGTTGCTTATGAAAAGGTCCATTTTTGCTTTATGTCATATACAGACAGCATAATGAGGCACACGTATCATATGTTATGTCATTGTTTTCATAACTTAAACACTGCAGATGACTACTTAGCTCATCTACCATTGTGTTAAAGCAGCTGCAATTAATATCTCATCACAGCATACACTTCAACAGAGGGGGTGGGGTTCAGCACACACACTAATTACAGCCTCATTTCACGGTCAACTTAGTTCACACCATTTGCACCTGTTTCAAGTCATTGAAAGGTGTGGCTGATTAGGCTTTTTGGGGAAGGGAATACCTTTCTTACAACCTGAATAGCACAACTGAAGTTAATCACACTCATTTGAAAGCTTAACTCTAGCTACTAAATGCCCCAACAACTCATTACTTATCAAAGCGTACGTCACACATTAGTTCACTCATATCTATAGTTGAACTACTATGAAAGACACATTATCACACACTGCATGTGTTGTCTTGTTGAGTCACAGCCACATTCAGGTGTGCCACATCTTCGATTAATGTACCACACATATCCTCTACCAAAAACAACACTTTTTGCAATATGACCACCTTCATGATAACCATTGTGAATGGTCATCTCATGATAGTTATGTACATTATGATACTGATATCACTACACAACATATGATTTTTATGTACTCATTTAATCTATTTATCCTCACGCATTACTGCAGAAACATAGTATGTTGTATGTTAGGGAACTCAAAAATTCTAAGTACACAGGCATGTACAGTGTTATTACAACTATTTATGTTCACTTTCACACACATTTTCGGTTAAGGAACTGATGTTGTTAGTTAATCATAAATACAGAACATACAATAAGTGTTTGTTCAATATTTACACATGTAAATGTAAAACTTATGTTATTGTTATATATAGTTGCCCCTGGAGGACATGTGTCACCTGAGATGGAACAAGTGTCTTCACCTGGGTCAGCCAGCTCAACACTACTAGAAGGTGAGTGTATCATTTGCTGGCCATATAATATGTGCTCTTCTATATGTTATGTTGTCATGTGCATTATTTGTTTTGCACATCTTCTTTAAATAGGATTACTTAGTGTCAGTGAAAATTAAGTGTAAGGCAACATGTATTGTGTTAGTGATGTTAATTATCATGTAGGACTTCTGAGTTTAGAGCAACTTTTCATTCATTCATATTTCATACTGAGTCCAAACATTATTCGTAAGTCAAGGTAGTTTTTAATGAGGTTATAAAACGTATGCTAACATGTTAGGTGTTACTTAGGACACAGTACAATTACATAGTAACACAGCATACATTAACATGCCATTTAATAATGTGTACATTTCTTTTTAGAACATCATGGTGATGAGGATGATGAGTATGATGAGGATGACGCCACAGAAGAGACTGAAATACAATCATGTGACCATGAAGAGGTGCCAATAGAAACTGTTGTACCGCCAAATCGTCCATCAACTTCCACATACGATGCAATTGTAGCTTCAGAGGGAAAAATAGTGGACGCAGAAAATCGTCGCCATTCAGACATGATGACAGTGCTGGAAAGGATGATTGGACTGCAGGAAGAAACAGTATCACAATTGGCACATCTCCACAGAGTCTTCATTGAAGTGCCTAAACAGTTGCAAAAAATCAACACCTCATTCGAAGCATTAGTTGTTCAGCAAACACAAGCTAATTACTGGAGAATGACTAATGTACCACAATTCAACACCTCCCAGCCAGGATCTGTTCATGCAGGTCAGTTTTCACCACATTCATCTGATATTCATTCACCAGGCCCAAATGTTACCGGTCAAGTAGCAGACATTGCTGTGCAGGTTCCTGATGACATCCTACCGCTGCCATCTGTACAAATTCAGCAGCAGACACCTACAAAGGAGGCGACAAAAACAAAACAAGACACACATGAAACAGACCAACCATCACTTGTGCAGTGTCTACCAACTTGCTCACATGTGTCACTGGGCACAAGCCCTGTCCGTGAACAGTCACTACCCAAAAGCCCTGTAGGTGAGTCGCTGCCCAAAAGCCCTGTAGGTGAATCGCTGCCCAAAAGCCCTGTAGGTGAATCGCTGCCCAAAAGCCCTGTAGGTGAATCACTGCCCACAAGCCCTGTAGGTGAGTCACTGGCCACAAGCCCTGTAGGTGAGTCACTGGCCACAAGCCCTGTAGGTGAGTCACTGGCCACAAGCCCCGTAGGTGAACAGTCACTGGCCACAAGCCCTGCCCGTGAAGTGCCAGAGGCCACTCAAAGTGGCTCTGTTGTGCCTAAAGTTGGTGGCAAAAGAAAAAGGAAAATTCAAGAGACAACAAGCAGGCCTGTTACTCGCTCGCAAAAGGAACAAAAAAAATAAATGTTATAATTCAGAAAATATGTCTTTGGCCTTGTTTTGTTGACTTCAGATTATCTAATTACTATTGTATGTATGCTGAAGACTGTGTTGTTTCCAAACTTTCAACTATGTTCTTGTACACGTGAAGTTTTGGAAATGTTAACACTCATAATTAATTGTGTTATAAATATTTATGTTGTAATCGTCTGTTCAGTAATGGTCCACCAGGAGCCAGTTGCTAAGTTTAGAGAAGCTGCCATTGACTTTGCAGCAAAACATTGCATTTGGGTGTGTTAATTGATGTAAGAATTGCATATGCATATTAGTCACATGCAATTATTAAAACACCTAAGTAACTGCAAACATCTTTCTTGTACGTGTACAGCAGGATTATGTGTAAATTATTACTTACCTTTGCCTTGCTTGGCCATTGTAATTTTGTCCTTTAATCAGTTGTGTGTTCGTTTCTATAACATCTCAGAATGTATAATAATATATATATACACACACACACACACACACACACACACACACACTGAGTGAGTGTGAGTGTGAGTGTGTGTGTGAGTGTATATATATATATATATATATATATATATATATATATATATATATATATATATATATATATATATATAGTACTATATAAACTGGTATACACAAACTAATACACTTCATGCTTCCTTGTGAAAACACTATTTTAATAATACAGGCCTAATGTTTGAGAAATATCCTAAGTATGAGACTCTAACAGTATTGTGCTTAAACAAATGTTTATTACTTAATTCAATCATGTTTCTCACCATTTAAATAGGTTTCATACAAGGTATACTTAATGCCATCAATGTTGTGTGTACTCCTGCAATATAAAAAAAAATAAAATATTATATATAAATATATATATATTTTTATAAGAGATATATTTATATATATATATATATATATATATATATATATATATATATATATATATATATATATATATATATACACACGTATTTAAACTCATGCAGACAGGGAGTTAACCAGACTTTCACATACACACAGAAATGTAAGCGGGGAAAAAACATTTCTTTTTGCAGGTGTGTTTTTACTGATATGCCTGGCTAAGAAATATTTTCACACACTGGTCTTTGTTAGTTTTCAAAAAAACACTATGTGAACGCATTCACAGTCTAGGGATGTTTTTCACAAACGAGATAAAAGAAGGAGAAATGTTTCTCCCACAGTCCCATATCACGAACCACAACTGTTAACCCAATTAGACAAACAAATCCAATTGGCGTTTGAAATAAGGAGTCAAAGTAGTTACTTTTGTTGACCTTGACAAGGAAAAACAGGAGTTTGTTAGCCATTCAGCACATTCATTTTGATGAGCAAATAACACAGACCTGCACACAGCTTTTGTGCTACTCAGACATGGCTGATGAATTCGTTAACAATATTAATCCCCTTTTAGGGTATAAGTACATGATCTGTGAAGCCATCTTGAACAGTCGCGGACAGAAAGCAAGCACACGCCAAATCGATGATTTCATTCGAGCAAAATATCCTTATTACCAAGACCGTAAGCATGCACGGAATTTTAATTCCTCAATAAGATTCACTTTATCAAGTAATGACTTTTTTGAACGTGACCAGGATAAGCTACAACACACCTATGGTTTCTGGAAGATTGCCCCGGAAAAACAATTTATCCTGAAAGACGGCACTTATATTGTCGTGAAAGGCATATTTATTCCTAATGGCAATAGCAATGTATCCGCTACTACTGATCCGTTTGAATCGATACGTGCTGCAATATCTGCAGCCTCCATTCCTGAAACCCACATTGTACAAGAACAAAAGTACTATGATTATGTACCAAGCCTTTCAGCTGAAAATGCATTGGAATGGGAACCGGAAGAAATGAACCTACCTCCCGACCAATTATTTGAAGAAAGCAGTGGCGATTCCTATGAGCGCATCCTGGAGGAGATATGTGCCATACTGGATTCAGCGGTTGGGTTAAGCGTGGATGAAAATGGCTTGCATTTCTGGAGCGACCAGTTGCAGCCAGGCGAAGAGTTAATTCTAGAAGAATGGTAAATATAACAATCGTTATGCGTTGACTCTGCGTTTAAATTTTTTTTTTTTTTGTAACCACCATTTTCCCTTTCAATGCGTGGATACAGCGTAACATTGCAGACTGCATAACATGTAGCGATCACAAACAAATTGTTTCCTAATACAATATAGTAGGACCTGAAAGAGTAGTACACATTGCTGACGGAATAAATATACGTACTTTCCTATCCCTTTAAACATATTAGCAACATTTTACCATTACTCTAACACATACCTGTTTTGTTATCATGCAACATCTACAACATTGAAAACCGGGTCCACCACGTATGACGTGGGACCCTTGTCATGGGCCAAGGCGTCCTTAAAAAGGATTAGTGATGTAAGTCCCGCCCCCAAGCGACGTGCGCGCCTCAAAGCCTATTGGCTGTCATGTTTTGTTATAGTAACGGTAACTGCAGTGTGTGATGCGTGCGGCTCAGTGTTTGTAGGCGTACCCTGGGCGTTAGCCGAATGTTAATTGAGTGGGAGGAGTGTTAGCGTGCGTTTCACGCTGGCTTAACATGACGTCACACGTATTGCATTTGCGCATTGTGTTATCGGCCGTGCTTTCTGTTCAAACACGTCTGTTTAAAAAGAATACAGATGTACTCGTTTAGAACGAATGTAGTTTCGTCTTCATTGTATTTGAAATAAAGATGTTATGTTTACTGGTATTTTCAACATGTATTGAACGCACAACGTACGCTTTGTTTTGCGCATGCGCTAACAGTTAGTGGAGCCAACCGTGAAGTGCGTGCGCACACAAAGATGTGCGCGCACATCTTTCAGTATACAGGCAACGTTCACTTCTTATACATAGTTATGCCTGCTACAAATTTAAAGAAACATTACATACTGATGAACAGTTTTACTTCTAACATATAAGTGAGTGACGTGTGTATCTACACAATCATATAGAGCTGCGTAACGCGTTGTCACGGATGCATATCTAGTAAGGTGCCATCTTTGACCATCATGTGTTTGCTGTATTTCAGAGATGTCGGGGAAGATACAATCGGATCAATGTATGATTTCAGAAGAGTCTACCTTTATATGAGATGATTGTGAGGAGGAGCCACCGACTACTATACTACATATGGAACTAATTTTATATTGCTTGCAGCGCTTATTAACAAACAATTAAAAATGTGATACCCTTATGCCTATATTGCATAAGCACTTAATTAACATAATGATGTTGCAAAAGAGTGCCTCATGAATTTTTATTGAGTGTTCTTTAATGACTACTAACATTTTATGACATGGTGTGTTTTATATATAACAACCATTCCCACTCTGCTAACACATTTGTGTATTCTAATATGTAATGGAACGTATGACTGTCGAAACTATGTAACAATAATAATAATAATATGAGCATGTTCATGTATAGGGCTGCTAGTTGTACGCAGCGATTTACAGACACATGTTTCAGCCTGAGGTCCCTGGCCCGTGGAACGTACAAATGTTTTTTTGCCGCATGAGGCACAGGGAGATAAAGTGACTTGGCCAAGGTCACAAGGAGCCCACACCGGGAATTGAACCAGACTCCCCTGCTTCAAACTATCAGTGCCAGTGTGTGTCTTTACTCAGTGAGCCACTCCTTCTCCCAATGTAAAGGACACTTACAACCAAGTAGCCATTTATTTTTAAAATCTCTTGTTACATGGGTATGTAGATAAAATGGTTTGGGACTGTAGCAAATAATGTTACTGGCCAGATGTTATGGTCCCCTCCAATGCATGATGTTCTGAATATGACATCACCATCATGTTATGAAGTACGTTTCTGTGTATATTTCATTAACCTAACTAACTATAGTTTACTGTGTTTATTAATCGTTTAGAAATACATAGTATAGTAAATATGATGATATAAGCTACCATAATAAAGCTGGTGTTATCATTTGTCGGTGTTATACATGGATCCTACACCAATTGATAGAGACACAAACAGTTGTCTTAAAAAGTGTGTCTATGCTAGTGATGAATGTGCTCCCGTAAGTAAACAAATAAGTACAGTTATCCCCTTTTCTCCAACCACCTCTATATTACATTAATGGAAATTATAAGGAAACATACATAAAATGTGATGAAATGTGAGTAATCATTTTGTAATACAATGCACATGAAAGCTCAAGAGTAGCTAAATGCATATACATGATACAGAAAGTACATATATGTAACATTTGTGTTTAAACCAATATGTTGGGTTTTTAGTTCCAATAATTATAGGAAGATTGAGGTAGCCACATCTTATGAGAGATGTCAGCAAATATACATACCATGATCAGTCATACTGGAGATATACCTATAATGCAAAGGAACAATATATAAATTGCAAACATTGACATGCCATCTTCAGTACCGTAAACAACACAGCAAAGTGTGTATTTGGTGTTAAATGTACAACACCATGTATATTTCATGACATTCAAAATGTAAATCAGCCTGGTGTACACATCATCTGGATGTACATGTTACACTGCACCAATAACATTGTATGTAAGCATACTAGAAGCATGAATGATTATGGGCATAATATGTGTTTTGTCTTAGCATAAGGAATAACACAATGCTAAAATATTATTGCTTTGTTACCCAAGTTGTATTCACATACACACAACTAAAGTACAATTGAAGAGGGATTATATAACCTGTGCAACAATAACATACCGGTGCCACATCCCTTTGTGCACACAGCAGAGAAAAGAAAGGTGTGCAACCCATATTCATCTGTGTCCTAACAGAAGGTTATATAAAGAAACATTATTGTTAATATAACATAATTAAACTATAAAAGTAGTACTAGGAACATATGAGTTTGTACTTACAAGAAAAAAATGAATTGATGAGATTCTGTCGTGTCTGGCCACCACTGGCTGTTTGTTCATTTTCAGCAGCTACATGGGTGGGATGCTCGTCTACCAAAGCCTCAGCTAGGTCTGACTGTACATTGTGCCTGAGTGCAACATTGTGCAAAATGCAACAGGCAAGGATAATATCAGACACTTTTTGAGGCTTGTATAGAAGAGCCCCACCAGTTCTGTCCAGACACCTAAACCTGGTCTTGAGTAGGCCAAATGTCCTCTCTATAACAGATCTTGTAGATATATGGGCTGCATTGTACCTGTCCTCTGCTTCAGTTTGAGGGTTTAGCACCGGAGTCAAGAGCCACGGCCTAATTCCGTATCCTGAGTCACCTATAATGAATGGAGCACACATAAGCTGACATTAGTGATCAAATTGTACAATGCCAACATTCCTAAATCAACATGTGTTTTGTGTTAGAACATGTAAATATGTACTCACCCAGCAGCCAACCAGGTTCAAAATGTCCCTCTTCGAACGCATGGAAGACTGAAGAGTTCCTCAGGATAGAGGAATCGTGACTGGAACCAGGGAACTTGGGTACCACATGCATTATCCTCATCGTGGCATCACATACCACCTGTACATTGAGTGAATGGTAGTGCTTCCGATTGCGGTACACATGCTCACTCTGACTAGGTGCAATCAAAGCAACATGTGTGCAATCGATTGCACCCAGCACAGATGGTATCCCTGCTATATTATAAAAGCCAGTCCTGACTTCCAGCCACTCTGTTGCCTCTGTAGGAAAATGAATATAATTCCTAGCGCGTCTATTGAGTGCATAGAGAAACTGGGTCAAGGCCCGCGAGAATGTAGATTGCGAGACCCCGCCCACTATGCCCACAGTTGTCTGGTATGACGCGGAAGCAAGATAATGTAATGAGCACAGCATTTTAACAAGCCCAGGGACTGCACGACCTCTGGCTGTGAAAAAATCTAAATCCCCCCTTATCTCCTCATAAAGAGCTAAGATTGCTGCTGAACTCAAACGATAGCGACTTACAATCTCCTCCTCACTCATCCCATCTAACAGGGTTCTCTCCCTGTACAGACGCGGACGAGGCACAAGTTGTCTCCTCTGTCTTCTCCTCTGATCTCCTGTCCCTCTCCCTGTCCCTGTCGTATCCGCGTCACTGTCACTGTCCCTCGGTGTGTCCCTACCTTGCCCTATATCATTCTCTTGATCAGCAAGCATGTCATAGAAAAGAATGTTCCTGCGTCTCCTAAACATTCGCAACATTTTGAAATGAGTAGCTGTGAATGAGCAGGTAATGTGCGTCCTTTAAATAGGTATGTGATGATGTCAGGTGACATAGTAAAATGCAAGGTGTTACATTAACATAATAAAGTACTTCTGTGGCAAGCTGTGTGCACTTGTTGTTCTAAGTATTTGTTGTGTGTATTCTGCAGGGAATGATGATATTTGGCAATGATGTGACGTGAAGCTTTGTACAAAGATTGCTTGCAAATAAATAGTTGCATGTGCAATGCATGTAACACTTGTGAACGCAAGAGTCAGTCATGTAATGAGACAAAAAGGCTGAGATTGACGTGGGAAAAGTTTTGTGTAACATGTGTAATTATCCATGTTATTGTGACATGTTGGCAACAATGAATAGTCGTGTGCATATGCATGCATTTGTGTAAGGAGGATAGTTGGTATAGAATGAGTTTACAAGGTGTCCCAATGATGAATTACTGTACATGTGTGTATAAGTTAGGTTGAAGTGCTTGTAATGCAACGGTTACAATGTAAACATGCAATGTGATTGAGCGTCCAATAAGTGACGTCATGAAAATAGGGAGGACCCAAAAGTATATGTAAACATGAGAAGACAGATGTACATGAACGTTTAAAGATGCGTGTCACATTACAAGCATTGTGTAATGTAAAGGAAGATGAATATACTGTGTATGTGTGACATGTGTGACATGTGTAACATCATGTAAATAATTGTCGCTGAGTTGAGTAAAATGTGTGATATGATGTGAGGTTCTCCTTTAAGAGTGTAGTATAGTATTTTCCCTTGCCACATCATCACATGATGAGTAATGTGACCCGCAAATGCTGAAAACATGTAAAAGTCGAATGTTATGCAAATAAGACACATCAGCTGTGACACAATGCAGGGAATGCCCCCACACTGTAATGCAAATCCCCCTTGTATTGTGAGCAATGAAACGTAAACAGTACTATACTGTTATACGTCCCCGCTCCATTGACTTCCATTGATGTACAGAAGATTTTTTTTTTCTAAGTGCCGTTCCGGCAGCCTTAGCGATCGTTCTCCCGTCCAAAATGCCAACTTTAGTTGGCGGGAGAAATCGGCCATAACATCTCAATTTCGTAGTGCCGATCAGCCCCGATAAGCTGTTTTTTTTTGTTGAATCCAGCCGATTTAAAAAAGTGGCGATCAGTGTCGAAAACAGGCTTATCGGCAGGCGACTGGCCATAACCAAATTATCGGCTCCGAAACCTGGCGATATGAAGCACTTATCGGCGCTTACTGAATCTCAAACCCAATTTTGGCTATAACATGGCCATATTTCCCTTATCAACGCTTACTGCATGAGGCCCATGGTCTGCTCAGGTTTTAAATGTTAATGAAGAGATTGATGATTTTGTTGTGTCTAATCCTCTGCAGATTCTCGCTCCTCAATTAATGCGCTGATGGGTGTGGGCAGTGGACTGCCTGGTGGGCAACAAGCAGGAGGCTTTGCAGGTATGTTTCAAGCAATTATAGTGAAGTACTGTTTATAATTAGTGCTTAAATGTGGAGTAGTAATGCACTCGCATGAGTTTCTTGGTTAATTGCCTTCGTACATAGGTGTTATTCCACTAATGGTTAGCTAGGGTTCTTTGGGTCTCCGTTGGTGATTATATAGAAAAGGATAAAGCATTAAAGCGCATATAGTGCAAAAAAAACTTTTTATCTTTTTAAACAAAAGTAAAAAATGAAGCACTCACAATATATACACATTGAAATAGTATTACTGTGTATAATGGGATCAATGAGGTGGCATCTAGGAAACGCTTTAGAGCTAGGGCCAGCCTCAGCATTCCTTCACTTGTGTCACCGCAGCTTTCTTCCACTTCAGTTGATGTCACTGGAAGTTGCATTCACATGTATGCCACGGTAGTTGTTGATGCTTCCAGACCTCTTCCCCCGATTCTGGCTACATGCTATGCATTTTAGAAAGCTTACATCTGCTTTCTCTGGGGTTTCAATTATTGGAGTCTCTTCTTGTGGTTTTAATACCCTCAACACTTAACCGTATCGCTGCCATACTAACAGGTAACTCATTAAAGATGCCATCACATACAGTATATAATGATTTACCTACAATATTACTGTAGTATGACAGCAATCAACAATGGATGACCACAGAACCCCCAATGGTAGCATCTATGTAAGAAGGCATTTAACCAAGAAACTAACATAAGTATGTATGTATCTATGAAAAACAATGCATTCGGCGCAACAAGAAACTGTTGTAAATATGTTTCAGATATTCAATGATATAGGGGCTAATGAGGTGTAGATATTGAGATAGATGAACATAACATGGAAAAATGTTAATCTAAATAGCAATACATAGAAATTGCACCCAGTAGAATCAAAAGTCAAATGTGTCCCACTGTACTGAGAGAGAGTCAATGTAATACAACAGTATGTATGTGTAGCGGGGTACCCCCTGACAACTATTCTTTTATCCTTTAGTGCCCATGGACCTATAGTCATGAGGTCCTACTGTACATCACAGGACTATGCTAGTTTTCTAGAGTTGGAGGATAATCCCATTCTGTGGATATCACCACAATGAAGTCAAGATCAGGGGGGGTTGTGTCCATCGAGGTGGCAGGCACTAAAGGGATTAAAAGAGAGGACCAGTTCTTAGGCACCTAGATTTATAAAATCAGCTGATACTTATTTTTCTTCTCTACAAACAGGGCATGGTGACATTCACAGATGCAACATCCATCAAGCTAGAAATAATTCATTTTTTCAACCTTAAAGCAGACAGCAAAGTGACAATCTTTTTGCTGTTTAATTTCTCTTGTGCAGAGATGGAAATCACATTTTAATTAAAAGCATGTGAAATAGATATTTAAATGTACGTTCTCAACTTAGACTTAACTTTCGACAAACAAGCATTTCTTATGCTATTTACATTTTTAAAAGCTACTGTAACATGACAGAAAAAAAACAGTAATGTTTTTATAATGTCCCTGTTTCTACTGTTAAGAATTATGCATATAAGTGGCACTATATAAAAAGACATTTTATTTGAATTGCTAATTAGAAAAAAGCAGATTGTTGTCATAAAACTTACGTAAAACTTATCATGCATGAAGATTTATAATTTCTTTAAAATGCATTTCTGACAACATTAACTACAGTGGTGTATTAGCATGAAACACATATCATGCTAAAGAAATCAAGATCAGTATCAATCCACATTAAACAACCAATAATGGAGTCAGTCTGGTACACCATGTGTCTTATGCGTTAATTTAAATATTGTTCTTGTACGACTGAGATTCAAAGCTCTTTGAAAAAGCCCATTTTGCGGGTGAAACGCGTTAGAGGTGCAGGGGTATGCGTCCCCCCTCTTTTTAATCATGCTTTATTAAAGAATTGTTATACAGCACAGTCCAGCTTCAGCAACTTTTTCTTCTGCCTCGTGGTGCCCGCTGAATTGCCTCTCCTCACCGGAACAGGCATACTTCCTCTGCTTACCACAATCAGCTTGGAGCACACAGAACCGGTGGATTCACAGTGAGTAACATTGCTGCCCCATGAGAGCTGCCCCAGGCATTATAGGATGATTTAGTACAGAGAGACTGGAGAGGTCAGGGGGGTGGTTTCACGACTCCCCCCTACAACTCTGCATAACTCTGCCACCTTGTGCCATCTAGGGGATTTATGCATACAGCCTCAAGCACGCATTTTTCACATTAAGTGACCCGGTTCATAAGCAGTTAGATACTTACACATTTTTTATTATTTTTTCATCATTGTGGGTTATTATAAAGCTCTGTAGCACCGGGTGATTGGGGTCCTCCACCCCATTTTTTCATCCCAAATCTGTCTGATATCCTTAAACATTTGCCATAGTAAAAAACAAAAACAGAACTAGCTTGTATCTATCACTAAATGTTATGAATATTTGCAATGGCAGTAATGTTACAACATTTTAGTATCGCCAATCCTTGTTCTAAACCTTCCCAGGAATAAACAAACAGCCTGCATCAATTACAGTATCTCTATTTTCTGAATATTTTTGCACATTTGGATTCTTGAATCTTAGGCAGATTTTCGAGTAAGGGTTAGGGTTTGTGTTAGGTCTGTAGCCTAGTGCCCCTGGCTATACACTTTTCTTTGGCTCTAACATTCTAAGTCCTGATAGGAACAAGCAGTGTTGGGGTTAAACTCCTGCACAGAGGCCTAGCATGTGAATTGCCGACTGGGTAGGATACTATGTTATCATATCCAGGGCAGGCCTAACAGCAGTTTGGAGTGCCATGCCTGGGAGGGTACTTACTGGATCACATGCAGATGGAGTGATGCCTGTCAATACCTGGACCTTCCCTGTTATGGGGCAGGGTTACAAACCACATTCCCAGGTATAAAAGCTGGCACTGCACTATCTTGTGGTTGTTCTGTCCCCTCCTTCTGTGGAGTGGGAGCTATTCCAACTTGCCCCATCAGGGGACAATGGGGTTAAGGGCCTTGGGGCCTCAAGCCACTTGGGCCAAATCCAGGGAAGAAGGAGGAGAATGGAATAGCTGTGAACATCTTAATAAACACCAGTTGCATATATCTGTGTGTGTTTATGGAGAAGGAGGGGTTGTGGGGAGAACTCCTGTCCCTGCAGGAGCCTTGAAGATGGAGGCGCTGCACTGGAAGATTTGAGCTAAGATCCTGTCTTGTTGAACCTCCCTATACCATCTGAGGAGCACTCAGTCTGCTGTGAGCTAACATGTATGCACCACCACCGATAACATGTGGCACTTATCCCAGAAGAGCAGATCTCTCTTAAGAGGCGCTGCTGAGATAATCAACAGAGACAGCCTAAAAGAAATGGGATATACAGGTGCAACAATGAGTATTCTAAAACTTGTCTTGGAAAATCTGGGGCAATCACCAAAAAAACATGTACAGTAGGATATTGCATGGATTGCACCTATAAAAGTATTAACGGCAACAGTTATACTAATGAAAACCTTAATAAACCTCATATATACAATATAAATTAAAAATCCAGATTTATTAAACATAACAGGGTAATATTCTGGATTTTCCAAAATAAGGTAAATATTAATTAACAGTAGTGTACTCAGAACTTTTCAAATAAAATAATACAACACTTTTACTGGACATTACCAGAAGCTATCTATCATCAAAGAATTACCATAGTCATACTTTAATAGGATTACAGTAATTATAATTTACAGATAATAAAGTACATGTATGTTTTTTAAACAGAATGATAATAATCTACTTATTTACTATAACTAGCAACAAGCTACCTGTGTCTGAATTTCAGGTGTGTGCATGTGTCTAAGGCTAGGTCCCCACTGCTTCTGATTGGAGTAGGGTTGTTATAGCAACCAAAGACACTACTTATGTCCATCTATGCACCTTCTATGATTCATCCGCCCCTGATGAAGCTCCGTTCGGGAGGGAAACGCATTGGGCGTATGACGTTATGTCAATCCAGGAAGAAGGTCCTATGCTGTGTATCGTAGCATCTGCCAGGTTTTAGCCGGTTGTTAAAACGCACTGCCGTGTGCATCATTATACCAATGAACTGATATTCTTATAACTGTGAGGCACACAAGGCTGTATTTGTCAGTTCATTTATATAACAAGATTTAGCTTTACGAATGCGGGAACTGCACAGATCATATCTGCCACACATTGTATACTGTGTTTTATAGCATCTAACCAGGTGTAGCCGGTTGTTATAAAGCACCTCTATGTGCATCAATGTGCTGGATATCCATACAATTAGGAGGTACATAAGGCTGCACATGGCAGTTCATTTATACAAGATTAACCTTATGAATGCGGGAATTGTACCAATTACATCTGCCACAAATTGAACACAGGATTAATCCTACATAACACTCATTATCAACTGAGTTGATCATTATATCATATATACATACTGCTGTGAATTCACAACTAGTTCACATCTGTTCATTATCTATACATATACCATATAGATTAGGAGTAAAACTATGCAGTGATGTTAGAGCTGCGCTATGTCAGTCAAGGCTTTTATATCTAGTTAACATGCTATACTCCATGGTATATATTTTTGTGTGTGAAGTAGCAGTGTACTTTCAACTAACTGTAATTGATGGTGAGTAATATGGTATGCTGTGCTACTGACCATACCCCCACAAAACCCTCATTTTATATCACATGGATATTGTTCTGTAGTTCAAGAATGATGAACATTTAGAGGTCAAAAATATAAAAGGGAACAACAACCAAGGGGATACAAATAGTAGTATACTTGGTAGATAGGCACAATGAACCCTATTGTCATATGAATTTTATATATAATTGATATCATATGACAATCATTGGAGTTCAATTGTGTTTCATTATTGCTGAGCAAGCAGCAGCATTCTCACCTTACTTCCTGGCGTACTTTTAAAATAATAAATACACACAATAAAAATATGATAACTTTATTTGCACGTGAAGACTTATAATAATTGTAAGAATATTAAATGTTAGGTTTTAAATAGCCCAGGTGTGCACCAATAAGTGTGCTTTTTGTTAGGGATCTGGTGGCTGTGACAGGGCTTCTTGTACTATTGTGTAAGTTGAATGCATGTTTGCTTTCTGGCATCAAGTGCACCACCTTTCTTTTTCTGTTTTGCTTTTTGCTGGGCCCAGTGATCTTTTTTGTTTCCTTTATCTGAAACTTTACTAACCTTTAATGTGGTGTCCTGAGGTCAGTCAGTAGAATGCAGGTATGGTTAATGTTAAACACAGTTTGATGTTACACAGCCATGGGCAGTCTCTGTTAAAAAGGAAAAGGACGTTTCCTTCCTGCATACCATTCAGGGTAGATTATACCATGGCATGGAGGGGGGGGGAATTAAAGTAAGTGATACTGAATGTCATTTATTTTGCAGAGTAAAGACATGCATGGGATGTTTGTGAAAGGTACTGTTTTTTGGGGCTTGCTATAGAAAATTGTATGTTGTGTGAAGTGTATTATGTTTGCTAATTGTGTAAGTTTTGGGAGACAACTCCCCTGTGTGGTTTACTTTATTTGGTTTTGTCCTAATTAACCAGTAATAAAAGGGAGGGGTTTCTTTCCCCGTGGTCTCTTGCTGCACTCCTTATTGCTGCTATGTGATATGAGGATGGCTCTTTCTGCACTCCTTGTTGCTGCTATGTGAGATGAGGATGTCTCTTTCTGCACTTCTTGTTGCTGCTATGTGATATGAGGATGTCTCCTGCTGCATTCCTTGTTGCTGCTATGTGATATGAGGTTGTCTCTTTCTGCACTCCTTGTTGCTGTTATGTGATATGAGGTTGTCTCTTTCTGCACTCCTTGTTGCTGTTATGTGATATGAGGATGTCTGTGGAACTTCAGTGAAAGGATGCAAACTTTCTAATGCAGATATTGCTGGCTACTCTGTGGCTGGAGACACCACGCTGGGGGAACTGGTTGTTGTACACCTGAATCCCTAATAAAAAGAAGGTTCAGAGAACAGCAAAAGCCTCTTTCATTCTTCCCAGGGTCTGATGCTGCTGCTTCTTTAAATAAAAAGGCTGGGACTCAACCTTTCACAGTGGCACATTCCACCTTATCTCTATTTTGAAAATACATTTCAATTCAGCACATGGGTAGCATCCAAATGCCGCGCCAATCGAATATACAATACTTATTGCACTTTATTATCAGTGAGCGGTATATTTTCTTCTGATTTTGTAAACATAATACAAGCCACACTGAGTCTGGGACTTTCATTTGAAGAAATTCTGGATTTTAGATGTATTTGTTTTGTAAATAATAATAAGTAATGGATTGACTCCGATTAATTTGTATTTCTTTAAAATACAATATGGTTATTTTTTTTATTTTTTTTTATAACTTGTATTTTTATTGAGGTAAGGGACAGGAACAAATTATAACGTAGCATTGACATTTGCAAGGAGAATATAATTCAACTTATCCATATTGACAATACAATGCATCAGGGATGACAACAGGACAACATAAGACAAGACGAACTTAGACGACACCCAGCTAACGGAGGTTCATCAGCTGTCGCAGTTACCTGCTATATACGACACTCCACCGGGTGGAGAGGGGAGGGGAAGACAAGAGGGGGAGAGTAGGAGGTTGGTAGGGGGTGGGCCGATCCTTAGGGGAGGAGGAGGGTCTTGGGAAGGTACCTTTTTTGTTGGTGTTGCTAAACCCTGCTAATTTGAGCCTGTTACCAGATCTCTGCCAGCTAGGATCTATCTTGTTCTGTTATACGTGTTATCAGAAGTCTCAGTGTAACGATGAGATAAAATCTGGACCAACCAAAGGAGAATGCATCTAGAGCTATCAATGCCATATTGTGGTGCGCTCAACCCCGGGGATGTCTGTTTGGGCCAGCCAAGGTACCCAGGTCTTTAGATAATTGATGCCAGTGTCGTTAACCAAACTCGTTAATTTTTCCATCTGGCAGACAAACCAAATCCTGTTCCGAATCTTGGGGATGGAAGGAGTCTCATTAAGTTTCCATATTGCTGCGATCTCGCACCGGGTCGCTAAGGCAAGATGCCCAATCAATTTATTGTTTGCTCTTGAAAGCCCCTCCAGTGGCCTGTTAAGCAAGAACAGCCACGGGTCAAGGGGAATCGGGAGGCCCAAGATCCTCTGAGTCCAATCTCGGATTTCTTCCCACAAAGGGGTGATCCGTGGGCAAGACCACAATGGTTATTTATTTTTAATATATAAAGGGCATTATGCAAGTGCTTTGTGATCCTGATTTTTTTTTTATCTTTCTCCTTTTTTGATTGTTATGCATATGTTGAGCACCTTTTGTAATTGACTTTGAAGTGGTAGCACCTGGTATTGGCTTGGAGAACAGTATGTTTTTCTGTTCCCAGTAGACATCTGATCAGGTTCCAGAATGGGGGAATTAGTAAATTCACTAAGCTGATAACTGAGCTTACATTAGGTGGCAGACCTAGTTGGTGTTTGTCCCAAACACTAAATAAACATCTCCTTGTGCTACAGCTAAGGACTATGGGTGATGTCCTGCCATTCCTTCCTCTGGTTAAAACCTACAGTATAGGAGTTCAACTCATACAGTAACATGCACCCTGAGATCAAATTTAAAAACAAAACACAGAAAATATGTAAGTGTTAAAAATCATGTTTTTTGTTATCTCTACATTCTGCTGTTACCATGATAACCACCAACTCCAACCAGTGTCAATGATGCTCTAAGGTGGGTTACACTGACATGTCAGCTTCCAATTTGCTGATCACACTCTTGAGACATGCATAATTGACTGGTCTGCCTATGTGCAAGCCTGTCTCCTTTTAATGGCAGGCTCCCGTTCCGAAAGATTTAGCACAGTTTAAAACTCTAAGCCTGTATGCCAGGACTCCACTGCTCAAACACAAAGAACCACGAGATATATACTTCCCACAAAAGTAGTACAGGCCTGTGAGCAAATGTGAGACAATATTACATAACACCACAACTCTGCTGAGAGTAAACAATTCCTGCCTTTGTTTGGTTAAGGTTCCTAACAGATTTAATTGTTGCTACTGTATATCACACTCCGGAGTCCTCTGCCTGGACATAGAAGTGGCAGTTTCCAAACAGGCCAAAGGTATTGGGTCATTTGAGAAGGACCAGCCCTGACTCCCATAGGAGCCTAGTGTAAACAGGATAATACCGGTGATGATCCCAAAGCAGCAAAGGGGGGCGGGTCCAACACATAATTAGAGCAACTTATGTACCTCCATTTGAGTGTTAAGATTGGGCACTAACAGAAGTTCCATATTCATGTATGTTTGCAAAAAAAATACAGTACAACGTTACCACTAAGTGAATGAGCGGTCCCTGTACTCGAGGACACCGATAAAAGACAGTTGTACTCTAAAAGTTCCTGGCATCCATTTTTACACATCCTTGCTACCTCATCACCCAACCGCCCGAATTCAGAACCCTGAGTTATAGTTGTTGAGCAAAGTTTGGCTACTCAATGTAAACTCCATAGGAGCTGGGCAGGGAGAGTTACATAAATAACATGACACCTGATTCTCTTAATAAAACCTTCATTAATTATCCAATTGTTAAGTGACACATTTGTAGTCTAAGGTAATATTTGACCTATATTTACCGATACAAGAAGGTTATTTGTGCGTATATAAACTCTATTTTGCACCCTGGAGTGTCCGATTATACTCACATACAGACCTATACTATTGATTTTACCATACAAAAATACAAATGATCCAATTTGTCATTATATTTCTAAGCTTAATATGGGAAAATGTAACACTGTACAAATGTACATTTACACTAACTCACCCATAATCAATAGATGTATCACATTCTAAATACTTTTAGATGACATTATGCTGTTACAAGTTGGCTCAGGGACATAAATCCAATATCCACCCTCCAGGTGCCATTCAGAATGAATTAAAACCCAAATAAATATTATTTGTTTCTTATAAAATACAGAATGTGAGTTTGTGTGCATATATGGGGTTAACGGAAACCCAAACATGATTTAAACATACTTCCAGGCATATAATCCCTTTTTGTTTATCTTTTTAGCCTATTATTCCTGCAGGTTAAAATACCAAGAAATCATGACATTTAACCTGACATTTCATGGAAATAGCATCTCTAGTTGTTTTAGCTTTTTCATAAAGCTGAAATAATTGTTGCCTTTTCTTTTTACATTTGCACTTTAAGAATTTTTTTACCAGGATCATGAAATGCAATTGCAAAGCCCTCCCTTGCTTTTGGATAATGTTCATTCAACACCACAGTTACGACAATCAGGATGTGACATAATCGTTGATGCATTAGACCTTGCATATAACCTACACCACTGTACATCAAACAATTGTTTGAGAATTCTATACAACTTACTGTGAGATAGCCATAATAAACTTGTATTAAATGTCTGTAGTCATTTTAAAAACAGTGCTGTAAGTGAGGCATGACAATACATTAATTTAAATAACAAGTTAAACCCAGAAGAGATCCGGGTCTTGAACAAATTAACATTACGAACTATGGTAAACATAAAACATTTACCTTAAATTGCCTTTTGGAATCAAAAATAAAAGATTGATGGTAACTATCATATAACAAGTTACCATTTTAAAATTAATGGTTTGGAAATAATAAGCTCTTATTAATACTAGATACATTTTCTCAAATCATTTTTTTTTTACACAAACAATTGATATAGAAGTGACACACACAGTACACACATTCAAGAAAAAATAGTAAATTTCAGTAAGTTCTATCGGTCCTTTTTCTCCTGAGCAGCAGTGTGAGTGAGAATAATGCGCAATATTTATTGCCACAATTCACACGGAGAAGAAGCAAAAGTTGCTGAAGTAGGAAGATCACTTTGTATTAGCCTAGGGAGAGTGCCAAGCTGTACCCATAAGAAATTACTCATACTCTTTTAAATCTTTTCTTAAATTACAGTATTTGGTTTTCCAAGGATAGGGGTTAATTGTTGGTTTGTAACTTTCTGCAACACCACAGTTTAAAAAAACAAAAAACAGCTGAGATAGTATCCTTGTGTGTTTTTGCTACAATAAAGTTTATTGAAGAACATCCAGGAGCCTCTTTGACTCAGGCATGCGCAGTAGTATCCACCACCCGTGTATCCTGACATTCCAGACGGCGGCACGCAGGAGCAACCGAGGTGAGCGGGTCCCAGACCGGAGATGCAGGTGAGGTAAGATTAAGTATCCCCCTGCACCGGTCAACTCTGTAGCCACGCAGAGCTCCCTCGTACACTGCCCCAGTGTCTGAGACAATTAAGGTGACTTGCCCACATACACGGAAGCGCAGGAGAGACCTCTTGGCGATGAGATAGTATCCTAAAATGTAACTGCTCTAAAATCAGATAGAAAAGCAATGTGTCTATTTTAGTTGAAGTGCAAAAGATGGCAGAAATATGGTAAGCCGATACAGAAACAATATTTTAAAACTTTGATTAAGTTTGATTATACTGTATACACATAGTTAGCCGGTTGGTGCCATAGAGAAGTACTGGGAAGAATAACCATTGATTAATCCAGCGGTGTGCAAACTGGGGGGCGGGAGAATTTGTAGGGGGACGCCGGTGGTTACATAGGCCCCACGATCTTCCTTACGGCATTTAATTTAAATGCCGGGGGAGGCGTGAGGCCTCCGTAACTCACTTACCTGCTCGTCTTCGGCGATGCGTCACCATGGTAATGTGGCATCAAATGACGCTGCAGGGTCATGTAACATCACACGTCGCCATGGCAACACGCGTCAAATGACGCAGCGGGGTCATGTGACGTCACATGACCCACGATGTCATTTGACGCCGAGTCATTGGGAGGGGGAGCGCAAACGCTGCGGCTCCCGGGCAGGGGGGCACAGCTCAAGAAGTTTGCACACCCCTGGATTAGTCAACTGAAACAAGTAATGATACAAACAGCGTCAGTTCATCATGATAATGTAACTCAACATTCTGGTCAACTCCCCAATTTCACCTTGATAGAGGTTCCTAGAAAGATCTTCCCTTATTTTATTCCCAGATCTCACTGTTCAGAGCTTTTTATCCAACATAAAGTAGACCTCACAAAAGGTACCCGAGTGGCCTGGATATTGATAAGATTAGCCTTCAAAATAACAATCTATAAATTAATAGATTAGTACCAAGCATCATCCCATCACTCAAACCCTAACCATTTCTAACCCTTATATTCAAATGCATATCAACAAATTACATTACCGTATACAAGAAAAAAATGAAGAGAGGTGATATACTGCAAAAAGTAGAAGGGCTGGAGGCAAGCAGATGAAGAGAAAATGTATTAAATTTACCGTCATTTTATTTTCTTGTACTCCACTAATGGCAGTGGGTACTAATGGGGGATTAGCTCCTCCTTCAGCATTGTAGGACTGGAATCTCTTCTACAGGGCTCCGAGATATAAGGCCCTCCTACTACCTGCAGAACAGTGTTCAGTTTCTCCCATAGCTATAGAATAAAATGGAGACTTGTTAATTACAGGGATTGTATGATGTACCCACTGCAATTAGTGGCAGGAACAGAAAGTTATAATACATTAAATACATTTCTCTTTTCCTATTCCCCACATGGTAGTGGGTACTAATGGGGATATACCAATGCTCACACAATGGGAGGGTAAAATAAGACAAGGAAATCAACTTTGAGTAAACTTTTTATTTAATCTATAACTGCTTGCTGAACGTTCTGCCAAAGCTTGATTTGACTGAGGCTTGTTTGTCAAGATTCTAGAATTCACTTTTTTTTGTTTGTTTCAAAGCCATTCTTAGTAAGTTTGTAGTTAACCGGGATGACGTTTTCACGTTTTATTTTGTTTTTATAGGTTTGCGCTTCCATTGATGTCCCTGGAGCAGCGGAGCACCGGCACTACACCTCCATCCACTTCAGCCCCTGTGCATGCGCTGTCTTCTGGGTCTGTTTTGTTGCTTGCACCACTGCTGAAACCACAGATTGAGAGACTGTATCCTTCATACAGGAAAGTAAACATCTGACCATTTGGCTCAATGGCTGCAGCCTTTAGACACTCCTCAAACAATTTATTTTCTCCAGAAGCTGGCTTACTACAAGCCGCACCTTTCTTGGCACCTTTTTCTTATGCAGTAACTAATCCATGCTTGTGTTAGACGTCCGTACGTCCCTTCTTCTGGCTGAATCCCAGAAGTACTGCATCAACAATAAAAAATAAAACCCGGTAAACTACAAATAAATTAATCTCCTTTCAATGTTCTGCTCTTTTTTTGGTGGTGACCCCTTGCCTGTGACAGCTTGCTTACTCTTTCTCTGTGCCAAAAAGCAGCCTCCTGTGCCTGAGAAATGTTTCAGGAACATCCAGCACCTTTATATGATATTGCTGCTTTAAATACTCAGATGGAGTCCACATGGCACCGTCACGCGTTTGATGTCAGAGCATCATTACCGCTTTAAGAAGGGAGTGTGCAGATGCGTTCACCTTCCTGCTTGGAGAGATCAGCACGTCTTACCTCTGCCATGTGCTCCACACTGCTTTCTGCTCAGCAGCCTCTGGCTGGCTGTTCCGGCCGGTGATTCCTGTCGGAGCTGCAAGGGGTGAGAGGCTGAGAACCCCCCAGATTGAACTGTACTAGCACAGTCCCAGTGAGTTCTCTTAACAAAATAACAAAAACCTAGTGCTAAACTGTGACAGAAAAAGACTGTTCTACAGGTAGTGGGAGGGCCTTATATACCGGAGCACTGCAGAGAAGTTTTCTATCCTACAACGCTGAAGGAGGCTCTAATCCCCATTAATACCCATAGCCATGTGGGGAGCAGGAAATTCCTATTTAATGGCGTAATAATGAAAAAATCCTCTGACACGTTTCTCATCCACAGCAGAAACGTGTTGGAGGATTTTTCATTTGTATTTGTTTGCGTTACACTCATTAAATAGTTATTTTATATACTTGCCTCCAGCCCTTCTACTTCTTGCAGTGCCTTGCCTCTCTTCATTTTTTGACTACTTGTGAAATCTAGAAGGCTGATGCATACCCAGATGAATGCTTGTTAATACAGGAGTTGGTAGTGTGAGTATTTCATTATCACCTATATGGACTTAGACTTGATGACATTATTTATATATTATTTTGCCCAGTGTAGGAGCAGACCGGGGCTTACCTATGCTGTTGGGCAGTTTGATCTAGAGTCAGGGACTCACCAGAGATGCAGCTTTTACTCGGTCTCTATTTTGGTTCCACCCTCCTATTCCCTTCCCCCTCTAGCATTCTTGGAATTCAGCTGTAGCATAGAGTCTTCCCCTACCCTACACATGTTCATTGGCTTTTTACATGTAGCAGGGACATTCTATACTTCAATCATTAACTTTTAATACTGTTCCTTTGCAGCTTAAGGGGTTAATCAGTCTATAAATTCATTTTATTTCACAGTCGCCCAGGATTTTTTGGATGCACTAATCAGGGATTCCTTCCCCATCCTTTACATTACAGAGTATCCTATTTTATCCTTAACTACATAAATAATGTAAAAATTAATGTAAGCATAACTGAGCATAAACACCCCCCGTCCTCAAGAATAATATGACGTACCTAGTGAACAGTAAACACCAATCAATACACTAACAGGCAAACAGGGCAATAAATACATACAATAACACACACAGTTTGTCATTTCCTGAAAAGCCTGTCTTTTGTCAGTTGGCACCTTTTAATAAAATGTTACTAGTGGTAGGCAGAACATTATTGTTAATGCAAAAGAAAGGATATAGCTAAGCAATAATCTTAAAACAATGATATACAGTAACATGTTGTATGTCTTTTACAAATCAAACACGTTAATCTCAATGTACCCACACAAATAATATCGCAAGCAATACAGTAAAGCCTTTACAAGGGGACTACAATATTACACAACAATAATAATGCTAATTAAGCTACTGATTATGAATTGCACTTGGGTGGGTTAGAGATTCAGGGCAAATGGGTAGATTTCCGGCTGTGGGCCAACTTGCAACCTACCAACCCAGGTATGCAAAGCTTGCACTATCGCATTTTCATGAATAACCCCCATTTTGTATCACTAAAGTACTGTATAACCAGTTTACCAGAGTTAAAAAAAACTTGGTAGTTGGTTTATTTTTGTGTTATTGTATTGGTACAAGCAGTTTTTTTACATATGGCATAGTGTTTCTAAATCTGTCTGCCTCTCTCTCTGTGTCATTTTTGCTGTATATATAATGTGATCTCTTAACACATAATCGAGCCCTGGAGGTAATTTATTTAATACACCATTTACCAGATCAATTAGGTCAGGATAATTGTGTGAATAAAAAGAAAACGAGGTTTCAGTTCAGTCTGTGGATGACCGTTATTAATAGTGAGTCAGCCAACACTGTTTCAAGATAAAAAATTTGGAAGTGTATAGATCGAAAGTAGTTGCTGTACTTTAAAGTATTGTTCATAAACTAATTCTATTTAAAATTATGAAATTATAAATATCCCCACAGATTTTGTATTCAAGTTGCTATTTACTATATTTCAATTTCTTTAACTGTTTTCAACAGATATACTGATAAAAATAAAGATTGAGCTCTTTGCTAAAGTTGTATCTCTTTTTATTTGCCTTTGGTAGATTATGGAGAGTTTGGGCCTTATATTATAAAGTGTGATAACGCAGATTCAGCACTACCGCATGGAAAGCACCATTCAAATCAACAGGGCTTCTCGTGCAGTAGCAACAAATCGACAGTATTGTACTTTATAGAATTAAGGTCCTTTATCACAACATAAACATACCCCGAACAAATAGCCGTATATATGTTTGTATATATGTTTGTTTTAATGCCAAGGCATCTTTTGCAGGATTTTTTTTTATACACTAGTATTCAACTTTTTAATAGCTGTGCTGTACATTTGCTGAAGTCTTTTCTTTACAAAATGATACTTGTGATGTTTTGAAGCTCATTTACACAAACAAACACAAAAGCGTTCACAGGAACACATATTAGAAAGTAATCACTTGTCATTACTGTTGGGTTGCTTGTTTCCCCTCAATTGGTTCTTCATACATTTAAGTAAACCCATCAAGAGGAAACAAACAAAATATATATATACAATACACTTGTTTTTCTGTTAAAAAATAGCCTGGCATGAGCTTCCTTTATCCCTATAGTACCTCACAAAAGTATAAAGGCATCATGCTATGTTTCAGATACTGTAGTTACTACATCTTTCATCAGTCAAAATGCTTGATGTATGTAACAATGCAAGTTTGATGTATTAATAAAGGATTCCATGCTTGACTAATTTTTTAGTAATGTGTGCAGAGTCCAGTTGCTTCATCTTGAAGCTCATTTACAGCAAGAAGTAATAAAGAACTTTCAAGTTTGTTAATATATGCAGTGTGTATGTATATATATATATATATATATATATATATATATATATATATATATATATATATATATATATATATATATATATATCAGATATGCACTACAGTATATGATCCCCAAACCGTTATTGAAGTAATTACACAGGCTGGTAAATTACAGAAATGGCTGGATATACATTGTGCATGTTAATTATTCTAGTCTACTGCACTTATATCTTAAAATATTGTCATAATAAAGAAAAAAAACTGTAGACCAATTATTTTCAACATAAATAATAATGCTTCTTAACTAGGGATTGGCAAAACCAGGTGCTTGAATTAATAACCTTACAACAAAAAGCGAAAACCAAAACCAGAACACGAGGCTGGTGCCCATCTCTACAGTGGAGTTGAAATCTTGTGCTGTTTCCCGCAATATTTTTTTTTATTATCAATTTTTCAGTTATATTTTAGTTGGTGAGAGATTGGACTATGTCTTCCCAAAATCAGTGCGACAGAACATCCAACAGAATTTGCTTTTGATATCTGTATCTAAAGTCCCATATTGGAGCCAATTAGTGTAGTATTTTTTAGGAGTGTAGAATAATATCTTTGTGCAAACTTGATCAGCAATCCGTATTTATATTACTTATATTATAGTAGATGCCACGTGTAGGGCTTGTTCCTCACAGTGGGATTTATGGTTAATAGAGAAAGTAAAAAGCCTGTAAAGCAATTCTAACCTGTTCAACACCACACTGATGAGAGGTACTACTTAGAGTATACAAAGGGTGCTGGATCACATTGTAAGACTTAGAAATAAACTCCAAGGTAAAGTTGTACTCACTGATTGTGAAAGTTCTTGGCTCCAACACGTGCATCCAGCATAGGGGGTTAAAGATGATGTAGTCTTCAGTAGAAAAATACAGAGCACAGCAGCGGGGAAGAAAAAATGGAGTTCAACACTTCCAAATAGAATTAAAAACGGTTTATTGAAAGGGTGACATGGGAGGTTTCAAAAAAGGTGGGTATATGGAGCACTCTGACGCATTTCGGGCGTACTTTGCCCTTTGTCAAAAAATACTTGTGATTAGTTCCATTGTTGAGGAACCAACGAGAGGCTGACCACATTCTGAGTGGACTTGCACTGCAAGAAAGCTGTAAGACCTAGGGCTCTATCTGTACTGTTTGCCTGTGGAAGGGGATTGTATAAGGATTGTATAAGGATTGTACTGTTTGCCTGTGGACAGAAAGGATAGAAATGACCTTATTGGTGCATGCCATTTTGGCTTCCTGGTCCACCTTCAACCCCAGTAATCTCATCAACTGGTGACCATGTGCAGAGACCAGGACTATTGTTCCTACCCAGACTATCTGGAATTTCCCTGATTGGGACAAATGTATAAATACTCCTTCTCTCCAGTCTCAACAGAGTCATTCTGGACTTGATATTCTTGATGAAGGCTGTATACTGACAGGGGACTGGCAGAGCCCCTGTAAAGAAAGAGCTGACAGGGAGTCATCAGAAGGGAACATAGAAGACCCAGTTCATGGGGTCTTGAGCAGCCAGGGTTAGCTGCAGTGTCAGGCGACAGGGCTCTGGACTAAACTTTCCACTGCCCCCCCCCTCTTTTCCCCCTCCCCCCAACCATGTCAGCAGCCTTGCGGGAACCCAATCACCCCTTCTCACACACCTCACTCCCTCAACCCCCCCATCAACCTATCCTTTTCCCCCTCCCTTAAACCACATCTCACCCTGTCTCTCCCCCATGTATTTCTCCCCACACTCAATAGCCCCCCACAAATACACACACACACAAACAATAACCCCCCCCCCTCCCCAAATGCACACACACAATATAAGTACCAGTCAAAGAAAGTTCAGTCCGCGCTCTAGCTTCCTAGCTTCCTAGTATTGCAGAAATGAATTCTTCTCCATCCTCTTGCTGCTCCTATGGCTTGAAGTGTATCCCCTCACTCCAAAAACGAACTCTGGTGAAAGACCCCGCCAGTGAACTGAATGACCAAGAAAAGAAGCACAGGAGCGCACCAAGGTAAGGAAAAATACCTTGGGTGGTACAAGGGGGCCTGGGACATGTGGGCTTACTTGGAGGCCTTGGATGGGCCTGCTCGGGCAGCATGGTCAGTGCCCAGGAGAGCACTACAGGCCCGTGGAGGCCTGGAGACACAAGGGACCGATGGACGGAGCTCAGTAAAGGGGAGGGGACTTTTGTCCTGCAGGAGGGGATGGACAGATGGGAGGGGCCCAGGAAAACAGGAGAGCCTGTCTTACCTGCACAGAGAGGAAACTACAGGGTTGCCGGCAGGGAGGCCGGGCCACTTGCCTGTCCGGGCCAGGGACAGCAGTCCCGGCTGTCCCCCCTGTCAGTGGCCCTGTCTGGAGGGTAGCAATGGAATGGAATTTAAAACTGCTAGCTAGCGAAGAGCAAGGCAGTGCTGCCCACACTACCGAGGAGAGCAGTGCAAGTTAGGAATGTGTATTAAGGAAGCTTCCAAAGGGAGGTTCCTACACCTACAGTAGGACTGTAGGTTGTTCCCCTAGTTACCCCAGTTGGGAGAGTATGTTTGTGCGTTTTATTTACTGGAAGTTTTTGGAAATGTTTTCCAATCAATTCACTTTTGTTAAACTCTGCAGTTCTGTCTAGTGTACTGATTCCTGCTGTAATTGTCTTGTTCTCCTGTGACAGTATCCCTCACAGCATAAGCACAATAGGAAGTATAGTGCACAGCCAAGAGAGTGGGTCAAAAAGTGTATCCAAAAATGAGCTTTATTCGTCCATTAAAAATGGAGGTCTGACAATCCTCCTACATGTTTCGTGCAATAGCACTTTATCAAGGAGAGGGTATATGTGTATATACATATATGTCATTTCCCAGAATCCCTTGCTGCAGTGGAAGTTCTGTGTGCTGGGTGATAATGGCGAAAGGCGGGGTTCCGGGTAGATCCAGGATCCCAGGGCCACAAAGCAAGGAAGTTGGTGATTGTGCCAGTTTTTTCGTCTAATACACGTCTTTTGATATTCCTGAGTGTGCTGTCTCTTCCTTGCTTTGTGGCCCTGGGATCCTGGATCTACCTGGTAAGGAGTCTATTTATGCATACTTCCTGTATGGGACAAGCACCTATTTTTGCTTTACGTGTGTGCCATCTGCCTATATATATATATATATATATATATATATATATATATATATATATATATATATATATATATATATATATATATCCCTCACAGTGTATACAAAAAAAAGCAATAGCTCAGCAGAGTCCCGTAGGATGTAAACAGTTTGGACACATATACTAACAAAGTGCAACGTTTTTGGCCCCATGGCACTTTCCTCAAGGATTTTTTTCTATTTTCATTTTTTCTTTTCAATTAAACAGTTATATCATTAGGGAAGGCCATGTTCTTATATGTATCTTGGGGGTGGGTTGTATCAGATTGTGTTAGTAATATTTGCTAAGAAAAAAAAAATGTTTGTCCACTATTATTTAAAAAAAAAAAAAAAGAAGAAGAAGAAAATTGGTACATGTCCCTCCCCCAGTTAATGGCTGCAAAGGAATGTAGCAGAGCATACTGTATAAAATATCTAATCCTGAGTATTCCAGAATGCACTATTGTAATCATATTTATTTATTGTTCAGTTATAAATTAGACATAAATTATTATTATTATAAATTAGCTTGTGTCTTGGTGTTGCATAATGTACATCTAAACCTGTTCATATCAACTGGTAAATTCCTCCAAAACCAATATTATATTACTCATGGATAATACATCAGAAACCTAGAAGAACGTGTTATTAATATCAATCTCCACATCCTCAATTAATTATTAATTTGGGCTTATACATGTGAATGTACTCATTAATTAAGTGTATATTTATTTGAGCTCATATTGTTTGTTTTTTCTTGTGTGTGTGTGTGTGTGTGTGTGTGTGTGTGTGTGTGTGTGTGTGTGTGTGTGTGTGTGTGTGTGTGTGTGTGTGTGTGTGTGTATATATGTATGAGCATACAGTAATATTTCCATTTGCTATATATACACACACACACACACATATATATATATATAGCAAATGGAAATATTACTGTATGCTCATTTGCATGTCTTAGACAGGTCTGCAACCCCGCCTTTTACCATAATATATATATATATATATATATATATATATATACACACTGCACTATATTGATTGTATTAACTGACACAGTGCCATCATAAAAAATTAGACACTTTCTCTATGCCCTTTTGTCTATTGCAATTTGTTTGGCTACTGAAAAAAGTTTGTCCTAAATTCACATTTGTCAGAATTACCCCACTGAGGCCCAGATCCACAAAACTTTAGAATACCTCAGCTCCCATTCACACGAATAAGAGTAAAAGGGTGTTAAAATGTAGCACTCTTTGTAGATCTGGGCCTGAGAGTGCATGCTACATTTTTTCATAAATGTTAGTTAACTTCACAGAACAAACATACTGACAAGGATAGCAAAAGTTCTAATTCTACTCTTTAAATATAAATGAAAGCAAAACACTTTGTGTAATTTATTGGTTACTATAAAAACATCACATTGAAAATTATGAAAAAAACAAAAAAACTTTTGTACAACAGTTGTTGCTCAAGAATAGTTATAGCAAATTGAAAGGGTTAATAAAAGAATAAATACTCACCGAATTTTACAGTTTTTAGTAATTTACTAAATATGTGGCAATGCATGGTTTAAGCATATCCACGTATACAAGATACAAGTTGCATTTCATTTTATAAGTTGATTGAATTAAACCAATACATCATACTAAAAAAATACAACCTGTCAGCTGCTATATGCTGGATTTTATCTAAAGACATAAAAGTTATTTCAGAAAATCAGTGTAATATAATTTATCATAAGACAGTGCATTTTTCGTTTATTTCTCCTCAAAACTATCTCATAAATCCTCATCTCTCAGGGCTAAGGTATGGCTTTCATTTTTTTCCCATTTTTGAGATAACCTTTTAAAAAATTATTACAGTCTAGAGTATAGTTTGCAATGTTTTTGACTGAAAGAAAATGTGATGTAAATACTTCATTGAAAATATATGGCTTCAAATTGTAAGGCAGGAATAACTGAGCATGATCTTAGCAAAAAATAAGGATCCAGAGAGGGTATTCAATAAAAATATGAGAGCTTTAATGGATCATACGTAGACCCCCATAAAACACAACGCGTTCCGCACATGTAGCGCTTCATCATGGTGTATCAAAAAGTTGTAAAACTGGCATTTTTAAATCATTGCATGTTGCCGTGACGTCAGACGCTATGTATCGCCACCTTGCATAACGCCATCTACTGAAGGGAACGCAGGTTATCATTGGCTAACAGCATACAATAGTAGAAAACTTTCATCCTAGAATGTGAACAGAATTACACATTTGCTTGCAAGATCGTTTGACATCACGCACATGCATGCGCATAGAAATGTGCATCCTCCTCACAGGTGCACACTCATGGATTGTGTTCAAAAATAAAAAAACTTTTATAAACAACCAAGAAACAAAGAACATTTAACCCAAGGATCGCCAAAAGGTAATATTAAAAATTAAAAAGATAAGAATATCTACTAACATATAAACATTGACTTAAAATATATATATATATATATATATATATATATATATATATATATATATATATATATATATATATATAATTATAACAGTATACAACAAGCCGCATTTGGGATATCTGAAACATGGCAAATTGCCAAGTCAGATAAACCCCCCAAAAAGATAAGGGACTCAAACAAAAAATGGAAAATGGACAATAACAAAACATATTATACTAAAAAAGAAGAAAAATGTTTTTATAAAAATAAAAAACATTATATAATTAAGAATCCATATGAATAATGATCATAGAACAGAAGTTTTGCTATCTTGTTTTATATAGTTTAATTTTGGCTACAGACCAGTACTTGGTCTATAAAAGAAAATCTAATTTAAATTAATTATGACAGCTAACTATGGCCAGAATAGGTAATAAACTAAAGTTCCATATTGATCAATAAACTTTTTTTTTCAAAAAAAGGCCATAGATATTGAAGTACTAATACCAATACGCTCCTTTCAGAGTGTGAAGAGTCGCATTAAAAAAAAACCAAGTTAGACAGAATGGGTAATAGTCAGAAGGTATATAACAAGAACTGCAATTGACATAAATTGAATTAAATGAAATTATAGTGGATTGAATTTGGAACCATGAAACATGTGATATCAGATAATCATAGGCTCGTAGGCCCAGAGGATCACAGAAAATTATTCAGATCCCAGTCGGTATTTAAACCTCGTGAGACCTATGTCCGCAAGGTGAAAATCCAATAGGCCTCCCTCTGATCGAGCCTCCTGGTACGGTCACCTCCCCTAACAAGAGGAGGAACATACTCATACCAGTAAATATAATATATTTTATGTCTCCTTTTTCACAATTAACAAAAAAAATGTTGGACCTTTTAATAAGAAGTGTATTACGGTCCATATCATTCACTTCATCCCATGTATCCATAAGATTTTTAGAATTATAGGCCCTTGACAAATCTATTATGAATATCTCTGCTTTGTACATTTAAGTCCTGCTCAATAGAGCAGTTCCGGTTTGCTCTCATAAATTGTCCATTAGGTAAAGCTCATATCAGGCTTTTTGGGTGCCAGCTGTACGTTCTAAGATACATGTTCCTAGAATTGTCCTTTCGGAAAATATCTGTCATAATCATTAAGGGTAGATCAGAATAAAGTAAAATATCTAAATATCGTAAATGCTGGTAATGATGTGTATGCGTGAATGCTAAGTGATATGTATTGGTATGTTAGATCAATAAATTGAAAGTGTGATGACATCACCCTCCCAAATACAGATAAGACCGTCAATGAACCAACGATAGAATATAATGTGTTTTCTGTAAGGGTTTCTAACTCCAAACATGTGGAACGACTCAGACCATCCCATGAACAAGTTAGCATAGGATGGGGCAAAGCTTGTACCCATTGCCGTTTCACGTGTCTGGAGATAGTAAACCCCATCAAATAAAAAATTATTATGTGTCAATAGAAAGTGAATGGAATCTAAAATTAAAGTGATTTGTGAAAGTGAAAGGTCAGAGTGATCTAAAAAGTGTTGTACAGCTGCCTCCCCAAGTTGGTGCTTAATGATTGTATACAATTAGGTAACGTCCATAGAGACCCAGAGATAATTACTTCCCCAGGAGATGGTCTGGATTTAATTAATCAAATCTCGACTATCTAAGATAGTGGAGGGACCTTGCAAGAGGCTGCAAATAATGATCCACGTACCGTGACAGGCCATCTCCCAAAGATCCAATGCTGGAGATGATAGGTCTCCCAGGAGGGGAGATCAGCATTTTGTGGATCTTTGGGTGATGGTGTGGAACACGGCCGTGGTAGGGTGAAGATTATACAGAAAGTCCATCTCATTGTCGCTCTGTACTCCCTTACAATACCCTCCATACAGGAGACATGTTTGTACAGAGCACCGGATCTACACCTTTCAAATTATAAGGACTGGAAATTATTCAGCTCTTCCACTAAAGCTTGAAATCTAGCTTTTATCCACTTTTCTCTTGAATTCAGGGAGGAGTGATAAAATTAGGGATTTATTTACCTGCTCTCATTAATGAGCTGTGCACAAAACTCAAGAAAGGAATACACTGTGTGACCTTTACTCTGTCCGTATATTTTGTAATGGCATCCCACTCACCAGGCTAAAACGTTTATGGTTACAAAATATATCCTTAATTATTCATTTGTAATAGTGCAATTTCCAGTTAGCTACCTACAGTGCTCGAGTCCTAAAAAGAGGTGCAGGAATGCTTTTATTTTCCTGCCTTAAAGGGGCATGTATGTGTGTGTGTGTGTATTGATATGATTGTCAATATGTATTGTCAACATTGAGTATGTGTGTGTATATATATATATATATATATATATATATATATATATATATATATACAGTGGTCGACAAATCACCAAAAAATCTACTCGCCACACAAAAAAATCTACTCGCCACCTAGTACCAAACGTGTGCTGCTTGGGCCAATAGGAGCTCGCCACGATGTTAAATCCACTCGCCCGGGGCGAGCAAATGTATAGGTTTGTCGAACACTGTATATATATATATATATATATATATATATATATATATATATATATATATATATATACACACACACACACACACACACATACATACATACATACAGATACACTATATTGACAAATATAGGAATTTGTAAAAATAAGAAAATATTTCTGACAATTAGCTTTTTAGATGTACTTTCTCTTATATGGAGCATATTTATATATAGCACAACTATATATATCCTAAGAAGTAGTACACCACAAGGAGAACAAACCCCAGGGGTGGGACAGAGGAGAGCAGCTGTACAATTATGAGGTAACCACCAAGACAGCAAAAGTGGAGGATGGTGCAGAGAGGAAAAAAAGTGCAGAAAGAAAAGCACCTAGCAAAAATACAAGTAGAAAAAAAAATTAAAACACAGCACCCAAACCAGCATGGAAAAGATGTAAATACACTTTGAACAAGTCACAATTATATACTAAAGGAGAGATTTTTTTTCAGAAAGTACCACTCCTAATAACAAAATATCCACCGATATCTTTAGAGAGTCTGTCTCTGAAAATGTTTCTCTCTTATTTAGCATAAAATGGTGACTTGATGGTTTCCTTCATCATTTGTAGAAAGTGGTCTTACACTTTTTGATGCTGGTTTGGCTTGCTGCATTTTCTATTCTTTTTTCACTTAAAGATGGGGGTTCTTTTGCTATAAGAGCATGGGGAAATATAGGATGGCTGTACAGCGATACATTACATATACTGTACATATTTTATACACATAGTTTCACCCACCCACATATATGTATCTATATACAGAGCAAGTGTGTGTGTGTATATACACACACACACACTCACACTCACACTCACACACACACACACACACACACACGCACACAAATAAATGCACAGTTTGTCTTCCCCTTTTGTCTCTCATTCCCTGAGTCCCTCGTCTATATTTATCTCCTCTGTGCCCATTTGTCTGTCTGTAGCTGTGCCCACTTGTCTAATTCTCTGTCTCTCACTATTCATAGAATAAGAAATATACAGTACCTGTTACTATATCTGCTGTCGTGGATATCAGACAGAAAACATTCTAATCAACAGACACCAAACTGTGTAGTGTCTCTTCATTTTCTGACCAGGGCACTGTCATATTTATTCAGTGGTAGATTTTACTTCTGTGGCAGCTGCTGGAATGTATCCCAGTAAGTTAAATGAGCAGAACAAAACACATACCATCGAAATTATGGCATTTGAGCCAGTAGCCAGGAGGTACTCTTGCCAAGTCTTCTTTTTTAATCAACTTCAAAGTCTTGAGGAACTTAGAGATGGTTATTTAAGATTATGCTTAACTGGTAAAGTCCAAAGGATTTCAGGTTTGCTACAACGTTCTAATATTGATACCTGTTCACCTGTAAAAGTCCATTCATACTATTTAGACAAATCACACACTGTACTTTCTCTGTATTCACTGTTAGTTTATATGTAGCAATGGTTTACCATTCCTACTGGAGGTATTTTGTATTGTACTGTAGTATTGTAGCTGTAATGCACCCTTCTCCCCTCTCCCACTACAGATGATGCATGATATAATTGTGCCAAGTATATACATTTCTTATACTGATTTTTTTTTAACAGATTGATAATAAATGCTTGTGTTGAAAGTAGATTGATATGCATCAGAGCTGTTCTCTCGTTATTTCTTTTTAGCCATTACCTATTTAGAACCCCCTCTATAAGTCCAAACTATTGGAGGAATGGTGATTTGGAACCTGCACATAAATGGATGAGTGGTGAGTTGATTGCTGCACTTTTGGATAATATTTACTGTATGTTTCAGCTGCGAAAAGTTTTGTAATGTATCTAAATTGTGTACTTGGAGTCTTTTTAGATTAGTTTATTTAATTATTGAATTATTTGTTTACGGAAAGTATTGTCGCTTGAGTGCTTGTGAGTAATGGCAAGAATATACTTTGTGTAGAAGCACTCAGTGTGGTCTTTTGCCAAAGTATGCTATTGCCTTGCACGGATAATGCAGGTGCTAAGCCTTAGAGCTCCTGTTCATAGGGTACACACATTCAACAGACATACTTTGCAAACACTGCCTGTTGTGATGGGTTAGTAAATCACAGGTGATTGTTTATCAGGTTAATTTTGTACTTCCCAAATATCCAATTATTTGTATGTCTTGTCAACATCTGTCAAAGAAATTCAAAATCATTTGATAGGTACTCGAAGGTGCAACCCAGATACATAAAGTATGTCTCCCCCCATGTATCTGGTTGTCTGAATATGTTTACTGCAGCACAAACAACCTGGTAAGGGTGTTTATACTCCAGACATCACTCAAGTGCAGCACAGATTGCTTATTTCATTTCATTAACCTCTTGCTTTGGTGAGAAGGCTTCACTAGTAAAATAATGTTTCCTTCATACTGTATGTGTGTGTGTATGTTTGTGTGTGTGTGTGTAAATGTATGCATGTATGTATGTATGTATGATTATATTTTCCGTAATGATCACAATAAGTTAATTTAAGTCAAACTGGCACTACTGTAGTTCGCCCAACATTTCTGTTCCCTTCTTCAGGGTTTTTGAGTTCAATTATATTTTCTTTACCTTTTGTGTTGTGTCGCTACTTTTGACCATTTCTTTATTGACTATTGTTGAATTTTGCTAACATGCAGCGCGACTGCCTTTTTAGGTGTTCTACCCAGTGAAAGACGCAATTTTTCTGAATTTTTTTTTTCATTAAAGCGAAAGGATACAGTATTGGTATATGTTTTTTGGGCTACATACAGTACAGAACTGGTGGAAGTTAGATAACATAGTTTCTGTTACAAGCCAATTTATACAAGCAGACAGCTAAGGAATCTTATTTCACAAATGCTAATGAAGCATGGTTGGCTGTCTGCCCATATAAGCATCAGATTTGATCATACTGACCTATATATGTATACCTTTTACAATTTGTATGGGAGTTTTTAAGCAATTATCTGTTTTTAAAACCAATGTTCCTTTGTATTTGCTTTAGATATTTGACATTTTTTATTTTCTGTAAATTACATCTAAAAGTGTGTGTGTGTGTGTGTGTGTGTGTGTGTGTGTGTGTGTGTGTGTGTGTGTGTGTGTGTGTGTATATATGTATATATAGCAAATGGAAATACTACTGTATGCTCATTTGCATGTCTTAGACAGGTCTGCAACCCCACCTTTCACTATTATCACACAGCACTTTCACTGCAGCAAGGGATTCTGGGAAATGACATGCAACATGGTTCCCCTATAGGCTTAAGCATGCTGCATGGTAAAAGCTTTGAGCACAGCTAGGGTTAAGATACATAGCAACTAAACCCACCCACAGACAGACTGTTTCAACCTTAATGGGTCTCTTCAGTGTGGGGTTGGTTATACTGACTATGCAAAAAAAAAAAAAATGAAGCAAGGGATAGGTTTTACCATACTTAGTTAAGTTATGGTGGGTAAAAAAGTGACAAAAACCCTCCACAGCAAAGCATATAGCAAATGGAAATTACTGCATGCTCATTTGCATGTCTTAGACAGGTCTCCAAACCCGCCTTTCACCATTATCACCCAGCACACAGCACTTCCACTGCAGCAAGGGATTCTGGGAAATGACATGCAAAGGAGCACACAGTACCACCTTTTCATGGGGAACCATTTTGAACGGTTTTGGAGCAAAAGGTGGCACTGTCTGCTCATTGGCATGTCATTTCCCAGACTCACTTGCTGCAGTGGAAGTGCTGGATGCTGGGTGATAATGGTTAAAGGCGGGGTTGAAGACCCTTCTAAGACATGCAAATGAGCATACAGTAATATTTCCATTTGCTATATATATATATAATGTGAGCATACAGTAATATTTCCATTTGCTATATGCTTTATTGTCACTTTTTTTACCCACCATAACTTTACTGTGTGGTGAAACTTATCCCTGCTCCATTTTGCAAAGCCAGTATAACCAACCCCACACTGAGGAGACCCATTAAGGTCGAAACAGTGTGAGACCCCGTGGCCGGGGCTGGGGGTGCAAGCCCGCAACTTTGACGGAAGAGAAAGCGCTTTTGTGTTGCTGGTAACAGAAAGATTAAGAAGATGCAGAGGAGGAATGCTGTCCAGTTTGCCCTGCGTGATGATATTCGGATGGATCGCCTGAACTTCAGTCGGTTGGTGTTACAGAAGTTATTTGGCTTCAGCCCCATGGAATTGGACTATATCTTTGAAGTGACACAAGTAAGTGTTACCAAGTGATCTTTGCAAACCCAGCTGCACATGAGAAATGTATGAAGCTGTATTCCTTGTTTAAGAGGGAGGGAAAATTGGATAAGATCTTCTTGGAGGACCTGACTAATAGGACCAGAAAAAATGTTTTTGTGGCGATTTACAATGAAAATGTAAATACTGAGGATGTAGCCTTTTGGCTTAAACAGTATTGTGCTGTGGTGTACGAGAAACCAGAAAGGTGTGTGCATGAGGACCGCATTAAAACCGGTGTAATGAAGTACACTGTGCTCCTGAAAGAGGACAAAGAGACATTAGAGCTGCTACATATACCGAATGTGATACATATTGGGCAATTGCATGGACCAGTATTTTATGCAGGACAGTCGAGAAGGTGCAGGCGATGTGGGGCATCTGATCACTTACAGAAGGATTGTACAGAGGAATTCTGTACAAAATGCAACCAACTGGGACACAGTAAACATGGATTAACGGAAGAAATTAAGTGCAATTTGTGTGGCAAAAACGGTAACAGTTTCAGACAGTGCCCCCAATCATACGCAAACTGAGCCAGAGGAGGTTGGAGGAAAGAGGAGACAAATAAAGAGGAAAAAAAGATGGATGCTACAAACGAAGACCATGAGGAAGGAAAGATGGCCGCTACAAACGAATGCCATGTGGCTGAGGAACCACAGAAGTCAGCTGGAAAAAGTGGAGCAGAGTATGGCCATGGATCCAGATACCCCCACCCTAGGCATAAGCAACACCTCAGGGCCTGGGGAAGCGGATGCTTTAAAGGAGGATGCTGGGGAGGAGCAGTTTGTAACCAGAGAAAAGAGAAATTTACAAAGCCAAAAAGAAACAGTTAAAATAATAGTGCAACAAGTGGCAATGGATCTAAGTGGACTGAACTCTGATGAAAGCTCAGCTGATGAGGACTTTCCAGCAACCCCAGAAATGGGAAGCTTGGCAGATGATGTGGAAACAGGATTAGAGGAGAGTGAATCTGAGGGAGAGATTGGTGAAGAATGTAGGGAAGTAAAAAAGAGGAGTGTGAGTGAGGAGAGAGAGCATGAAAGTTGCATGGAAAAAATGGACAGAGGATGAGTGGAAGGGAAGGGGAAAGGGTCTGATATATGTGCGCATAAAGGACAAAGAAACAATACAAAAATGGGCTGATTGGGTGGAGAAGGAGGGAAATATGGAACGTTTAAGCTTGATTATGGATGATTGGAAGGGAAGTCTAGAGAAGTATGAAGGAATACTGAATGATGATTGTTTTGTTTGCTTGGGGAGGAGAGAAGGGGGGAAAAAAGGATGTTTATTCAAAGTACTTTACAATTTGGCGTGTAAGGTTTATGAATATGAGGAGTTCAAAGCTGCGATGCCTCACCTGCAGCCATCTTTGATGTTGAGGATGTTTGATGAAATGTTAGAGACAGCAGGTTTTGTAAGTAAGAAATTTTATGTTGATTTCTTTGACAAAAGGAATTTAGTGTGGTAAATGTTATGCTAGTTTAGTTTTTTGCTGTGATAAGTGAGAATTTACTGGTTAGAAATGTATTTGTTTGTTTTTAGTTCAGTATTTTAATGTAATATAGGAAGTTATATTGTAATACGTTTTTTTTTGGTTATGTTTTTTAACTGAAGAAATAGTTAATTAGTACATGATATAATTTTAGTCCTGTGTGTTCTAATGATTAGGGAAAGAATGTTTTCTGTTTTTGTATTTTATGTTTTGATCACATAAGCTGTAATGTTATATTTTGAAAATAAACACATTTGTTTCAAAAACTAAACAGTTGTCTGTGGGTGGGTGGGTTTACTGGCTATGCATCTTAACCCAGGCTGTGCTCAAAGCTGTGACCATGCAGCAAGTTTAAGCCTATAGGGAACCATGTTTATGGTTTTGAAGCAAAGGGTGGCATTGTGTGCTCATTTGCATGTAATTTCCCAGAATCCCTTGCTGCAGTGGAAGTGCTGGGTGATAATGGTGAAAGGCGGGGTTGCAGACCTGTCTAAGACATGCAAATGGGCATACAGTAATGTTTCCATTTGCTATATATATATATATATATATATATATATATATATATATATATATAAACAAGCATATATATATATATATATATATATATATATATCCAAAGAGAATGACCTAGGCGCAAATGGAGACAAGAAAAAACAAACATAGGGTAGTATGTTCTAACAAATAAACCGCCAGAAGGTATAATATGCACTCACAGCGTATAGGATAATATCAAGCCTTGTATCCACTCTGGGATCTGGAACAATTAAATGATGAGTCTGGAACAGCTGGTCATCCACAGCAATTGCAATCTCGAGCAAAGGTACCCATGCAGGAAGAGAGATAGAACACAAATAGCGTAACACAGTTTATTAAAATTATTAATAAAAAATGACTATAAGTAAAAGACTCACATTCTGTGAGATATCATAAAACTTTTGAGAATTCTGAGCATCTCACACTCATTGGAAAAGGGTAGTAACACTATGCAGATTTCTTCAACAGTCCTTAGTCTGTAGATATGTAACCAATAGGGAAATGAGTCCAGGTTGTAAATAGCACACACACTTAGTGTCTCTACTGTTCCACACAGTCTCCTTGTGTGAGCTGTCTCTTTCCGTTCTTATCAACCTACATAGGTCTATCTCACTGCACCTAATGTGCGTATAGTACTCACGGTACTTAAAGGTAGGTGCTGTCCGGTTTCACATATAGAGAGTTCTTTCTGTTTTCCCACGAAGAGTTCTCAATCTTCCTCCGGTCACCCACGTCTCCTGGGGACGCTCCGTGCCACGTGACGACGTGGTGACGTCACTCCCTCTCGCGAGAGTTCGTCCGGTGGACTGTGGGAGCGGGGCCTCAATCCTCTGCGCTGCTAGTCTTCCTGCAGGCAAATAGTGGGACAAACGGCCACCGGCACCTCTTGGCTGCTGTCTGCTGCTACTCCTGTTGGGTCACAGAAGCTCTGAGGTTCCGCCGTTGTTAGTGGGGAAGATAGGACAGGCTTTTGGGGAGATGGTAGGTTCTTTCTCAATGGTCTGGCGCTTGCATCTCTTGCAAGCTCCAGGAGTGCAAGCATATATATATATATATATATATATATATATATATATATATATATATATATATATATATATATATATATATATATATATGGTATTTTTAATTTATCCTCTCATACATTATCTTCCCAACAGATCTCTCTGTTGGCTAAGGGTCTCTCCTTTTCCCCCACCTCACTTCCTGACAAATTTGATCTTTTCATAGATCTGAACAAGTTCATACGAAAAATCACCCTTAAACGCTATTTCACTATGAAACAGCTTAGAGAACAGCAAGACATTACCTTTAGTACACAAGAAGGAACCTGTATTAAGGCACTAACATCGCTTTTGGTAGAACAGGACCCTATTGGGCATCTTGGTGACAGCTACAGTCAAGGAGGAGGGCCAGTTGTGGATTCAGCATTGATTGACCCTAGTTTTGATCTTGCTGGATCCCAGCTGACACTCCATCCCTCAGGCCCTCTCTGTGAGCCTAATATTAAAAGCTCCCCATTTGGACCCAAGTCCCTATTTTTCCCCTACCAGTCAAAGGGCAACTTTGTCGAAACCTTCTATACTATGGTACTGAAAGACTTGGAGCAACTCAGTAGCCTATCAGTCAATAAGAGTAATATCTCAAACATTGAGCAAAGAGCCTTGAAAGAACTTCAGACCCAAGACAATATTGTTATCCGTCAGGCTGACAAGGGAGGTGTATTGTAATCCAAGATAGGGAGGTCTATGTACAGGAAGCTAGGAGACTGTTATTGGATGACACTTTTTATGTCACCCTTGAACATGACCCTACTATTGAATTTCAATCATTATATCATGCACATTTATCAAGGGCTAAAGACGAAGGTATTATCACTCCTCGGAGTTCAAATTCCTATACATTGATCACCCTAGGATTCCCATTTTCTACCACCTCCCTAAGATTCATAAAAGCCTTGATTGTCCACCTGGGCGACCGATAGTGTCGGGGATCGAGTCGATGACGTCCAACGTGTCACAATATGTTGATTATTTTCTTAATCCATATGTTACATCACTCAGATCGCATCTGAGGGACACGTTGCACGTCATTGACTCCATCAAAGACATTTGCTGGAAACCCACTTACCATTGGGCCTCCTGTGATGTCTCTTCACTGTACACGTGTATAGAGCATCACAGGGGTCTGGAGGCTGTTACCTACTTTTTAGATAGAGATCTCTTCTTAATCAAGGTCAGAAGGAATTTATACTCTCCAGCATATTGTTTATTTTACAACATAATTACTTTATGTTTGAGGATGGCTATTATCTGCGAATCTGTGGAACGGCCATGGGTACGCAGTTTGCCCCCAGTTATGCGAACCTGTACATGGGTTGTGGGAGGACCTTCATGTGTGGGCAAACGCTAGACTGGGGGCGGGCCTGGTGTTCTATGGCCGTTTCATAGATGATATCATCATTATCTGGGAGGGTGAGGAGGATGAACTTCACAGCATCCTCCAATCCTTCAACATTAACGAGATGGGTTTACAGTTCACTTTTGATGTTCAGCCCAACCAAATCCCTTTTTTGGATCTCGTTTTGTTTGTCACAGATGATGATGAGGGTCAGATATCTACAAAAACTCACTTCAAAGAAGTATCTGTCAACAGCTATTTCCACGCATCGAGTAACCACCACAAAAAGTGGCTGGAGAATATTCCGAGGAGCCAATTCTATCGGCTCAAGAGAAATTGCTCATCTCAAAAGCATTTTGACACTCAGAGACAAGAACTAGTTTCCAAATTCATTAAGAAGGGATATAAGAAAACAGTTGTTACTGGTGCTCTTGAAGAGGTTAGAAACATCAATAGGGATGTTCTTTTTGCTCAATCTAAATTGAAAGCTAACACGTATTCCTCCAAGAAACATGATAATAGTTCAGATCTTGACAAGTTTCCTAGAATTATCACTAAATTCAACCAGTCTGCATATAAAATCAAACAAATACTAAACCACCATTGGGATATCCTTAAGAATGATCCCTTTTTGGGACCCACTTTACCTGCATACACTGGCGACACACTTTATTCGAGCTTGGCTAGTCCCACGAATTCGGGTATACCCGGGTGTATTGAGGTTTGTGACTGTTTTCTGCCCGAGTACATTGAGTTATTTTCCAAGCAGGGATTGAAGCATTTTATTCCCGCTGGCTGCAATACTGCACAGTATATATATATAAACTGCATTACAATTCATGAATTTATGCCATCTGGTAGACACGCGAAGCATTGCAGCCTATTAAATCCTAATCATTATCATTTAACAGATCAGCCGCCCATCAGCCAGGCATGAACCCAGGCTGGGAAGGCAAATGCAACGGGGCTTGTCAGAGGTTAGGAGTGGCGCATTCCAGGTATCTGCCAGGTACATACCGGGTATTTGCTCGAATAAAGTGTGTCGGTGCAGTACATTCCGGTCACATACAAAAAGGCGAAAAACATTAAAAATATCGTGGCGCCCAGTCGGTTGAGGGTCACTACTGGTGGTGACTCAGTTTCCTCTGACCGTCTCCCCGGCAATTATTCATGTGGACGTACTAGATGTCTTACATGCAAACATCTCATTGCCGGTGAGAAATTCTGTTCTTTCTCTAACAAGAGAGGGCATAAAGTCAAGGGCAGGATAAACTGTCTCTCCACCTATGTAGTGTATCTCCTCTCATGCTCTTGTGGTCTACTGTATGTAGGGAGGATCATTCGACCCATGAGCACGAGGTTTCTGGAGCATAGACGCAATGTTATTAATAGAAACCTGGTCCATAGTCTCTCCAGACATTACACCATCTGCCACGGCATGGATCCGGTGTCTCTAACTAGGGGGTATTGAACATATACCTATGTCCCATACTGGAGGTGATAGATTCAAGAAACTATGTTTGCGAGAGACCTTTTGGATATATTCATTGGATACTCTGGCACCAAAAGGGTTCAATGAACACATAGATACCAGCACACTGGTTTAGTGTTTCATAGCCACTGTGTTCTCGTCTATTGACTGTATCATCTTTGGGTGTACACATATCACCCAATGAACTCTTTTTAATATACGTCTTCTTAAAATAGTTTCTATAAAAATATTATTATTTTCATTTGTACTACTATATTATAGTTTTCATAATTTTTCATATATTTTTTCACACATCATTCAGTCCATCACCCTCATTTTATTTCATTTTATTTCAATTCATTCTGCAATTTTATATTGTATATTGGTTTATTCACTTTATATATATTCTTTCATCACTCATCATTACATTTAGATACATTTTTACTTTCTATTATCTCACATCTCTACACAACATTATGTTCATTATATCTACAGCAATCTAGTTTATTTAGCATGGTTTTATGTATAATTATATCTATATGTTCTATTCCATTATGTTTCAAGTGTGTTTAGCAGCAACATTATATTATATACACTGTTTTTATTGCTTGTTTTATATATGTTTGTTATATGTATACATTGCGTGTAATTTTTATCATGTCACTATTTATTGCACCTCATGTTTTCATGTTCACCCCCTGTCTCCCTTCCCCCCCCCCCTCCTTTCCCTTCCCCTCATTTGACCCAGCCCTGCAAGAGTTAATGGTTCTAATTAGTATCCAGGTGTTTTATGTGCATCAATTATACAGGTGTATATATATTTGGCAACTCTTTTAGTTAAGCTCAAACCCCTGAGGAAGTCGCTAATCACGACGAAACGCGTAGGGAAGAGCTAGTATTGGACTCATGATATCTGTTTATCATTCATGGACCATATATGAACTTTTCAGTTCATTAGTCATCAGTTACACGACTTTATTTGCAGGCGGCGTTTTGGATTATCCAACGGTGACGCAGGAGATCTGACCTCTGTGTCGGCATCCTGCCACGGGGAGGGGACCCACACTCTCGCGAGATCTACTTACAGGAGGAGACTAGGTGCGCGCGCGCACCCACCTGGCGTTCGTAGCAAGAGTGTGTAGGACTTTCCAGCACCATCCCTCCACAGAGGCTCCATCGTGGTGCCTACAAACGACCTTATATCCATGTCTTTATTTTATCTGCACATTGTAAGTGTCCGTTATTCATCTACACGACATTTTTAATATTAAATTACTATTTTACGCTATGGGAGCCGCGCTGTTCTCTTTTTGTATTACAGATTGAGAGGAAGGTGGTTTGTCCTGAAGACCGGCAGCGGAACCCAGTAGCAGTATCTAGACACTTTAATTTTTATTTTCACTTTTTCATCTGTCTCTAGGGGCTTTTTCCTTTTTTTTCCCCTATCCACCCCATCCTTCATGTTTTTCCCCCTTTCCCCCCCTTCTTCCACATGTATGTTTGTTTGTATGTTATTATATGCTATCACATGTATTAGTCCATATTTGTTTAATATTGGTATATGATATTCCCCTCTGTGGTTTATAACCATACTGTTCAATTGTCATTCCTCTCACTGTGCAGTTCCAGTTAGCGCAGCAGTGTCCCCATTTCCCTTTTCACCATTGCTAAATGTATATATATATATATATATATATATATATATATATATATATATATATATATATATATATACACATATACACATATACACATACATACATATATACATACATATATACATACTACATACTACATACATACGTACATACATACATACACACACACACCTATTCAAGAAAAAACAAATATCAGCGCAAGTAAATATACACTTAATTAATGAGTACACTCACGTGTATAAGCCCAAGTATATTAACACAAATGCAATACTGTCAGTGCAAACAGTGATACTGTATAATTTAACATCTAAACTTACAATTTAGATACTATAAATCATATGTCACAAAAGCTTAGTGTAAAAACCATAAATAGTCCTATTATGTAAAAAAATATATATATGACAAGTACTGTACCAACAGGGTTTTCACAGGAAAAATGGATAATTGCTAAAGTTAGAGTTAAAGCAGCTTCTAATAGGGATCAACCGGACCCAGAAAAATTGTTTAGAAACAGAATAAAGAAGTCCATAGATAATTCACATATTTGAATGCTGCAAAAATTATATACATTGTTAATTAATAAAAACACACTAACATACTTAGCTAGCAACAGTGACTTAAATCCCAGATACCAATCACTGAATTAGGAGATGGCTATCAATGTGAGAATAACTCATTTTGATTTTGAGTCCAAGGAACAAACAGCATCCACTGTGGCCTCTCTCCCAAGAAGATAGCTACAGTAGATCTTAATACAGTTAGGGGTCACCGCCTGTGAGCTACTGGGACAGGACTCCACTGGTGATTAAGCCACATTTGTTTAGTGTTTACTCACAGTATCTATGCAATGTCTCTTTCCTAATTCAACCACTTTGTGTCCAAAATAATGATTTCAACACCAGTTGCAAGCTTGTAGCAAAATGTTTGATATTGCAAGGTGTAAATGGGTTGCGGAGTGTGCAGTGTCGTTATTCTAGTTTAACCACTGTATGTCCCAAATAGAAATTTCAACACCAATTGTTACCTTGTAGCGTAATGTTTGATATCACAAGGTGTAGGTTGGCTGTAGACCTGGGTTTTTAGTGGCCTTATTAGCAGAGGCCAAACAGTTTAACTCACACTTTAGGGACGCTCCGGGTGTGTGTTACATGCAGGATGCTTCCACAGAAGCCAATGTAGCTCCCCGGTTCACCATTGAGAAGGCAGAGAGGCAGGAAGGCCCTCTAGAGGTCGCGCAGGTGCAGTTAAGCATAGTGGCGGCCATTACAGCTTTGCACAGGCGCAGTAAGGATAGCGCACGCGGTCCCGATGCTAAAGAGGTCCTGAGTGGACTACAATTCCCAGCAGCCTCTGGGGACTGCCCTTTCACCCACATCACGTGCAGCCAGCCAACAGTTATTTGACTGTGTCAGGGAAAGGCCCCTCATAGGAAGAAGGGGGGTTGCTTTCTAGTTATTCAGTGTGTGTAATATCACAGTGCCAGTTGCACGTGGTGAGCTGCCAGAGTCTGGGATCAGACAGAAGCTACAGGGAGAGATCTTCTGCATGCAGGGACTAGGGTAGAGGAATACCCCAGGGCCCAGTTAGTCCCCTGAGACACCAGAGGAAGCTGTATGGTATAGGGTCGGCCTTAGGACAGGAACTCCTTCACCATACTTAGAGAGCCAGAGGAATGCTGCCTGACAGTGCCTGACTGTCAGTACAGCATGTAGCAGAGACTGTGGTTAAGAATCATTCCGGCTGGAGATTCTTCCCCTGTGGAGTCAGCGAGTGCATCCATTCCTGCAGAGAGCAGCGCAGCACGGCATGGGATCACTGTGCGGTGTTGCTGAGTTCCACGGATTTTCCTGACCAGGACTGGTCAGGGAGGTAGTATAAATTAAGTTCACACCAACACAGGGAAGCGCTATCCCTCACACTCACACTGGTCTTTATTATTGTGGACACTCAAGGGACTGAGGGGGATGTGTTGATTGACATGTGGGTGAGGGGATGGTATGCATTCAGAGTGATGCACTGTTATTCATATATTGTTTTGATCTTATGCAAAGAGAGTGTTATTGAAGTTACAGTTCATGCTCAGTAAATACTGTTTATTCACACAGTGTGTATTTACTGTATGTGGGTTCTGGTGAGGGCACACTCCCACCCCGTTGGGATCCCTCATCAGTGGAGGCGCTGCACCGAGTGTAAGTACATAACCCAGGTTCCCCGTGGCGGAAGCTCAGCTCTCCTGGTTGCCAAACAGGTACCGCACCACACTGATACGTAGTCAGATACACCAACCCACCTCAATCTCACTTAGGGTGGAGGACAGAGGGCTACACCAACAAACAAGCCACTTTCCACTGGGCTTTACTGGTGATTTCAAACAGCTGCTGGTTCTTCCATTGTAAAAAAACAGGAGTGGTTTTTGGACAGAAATGCTCAAATGGTACGGTCTCAACATGTTTCGTGGCTCTGGGCAACTTCCTATATATTTACTTACATACACACTATGATTCTTTATAGTAGCAACTATAACTTGCATTAGGAACACATAATACTTCTCAATTAACCATCATATATTTCCTTATAATAGATATGAATATTATTCCAAATTGTATTGCTTACTATGATACCGTGTGTCACTTGCTGTATAATGAGGAAACTGATTATAATGATTTACCAGCTTCTACATCCCTAATTACTTTAACAACTTTGATTCAAATCAGAAGAAACACACGTATTGCCATGCTTTTATGCTCATTATGGTCTTATTATAGCCATTTTCTTACTTCTTAAGTCCTTTGACATCTCATGGTGCATTATATATATACTGTTTTTTATCAGAAATGTCCCTTTTAAAAGGGATCATGCCTTGAGATGGGCAATTTTGGGGGACGAATTTGGATCTGCAGCGGATCAACCAATTCCTATAGGCCGCGGATAAATCTCAAAAAGGGTTGGCATGTTGCAGATTTTTTATTATTATTACCAATACACTCTGCAGATTCCACAGCCCGTAGACGAATTTGTAGAATACAATCTGCGGATTTAGAAATCCATTGGTGGATTCTTAACAATCCACCAACTGATTGCTGAATTCACAGATTGGATTCTACAATTCCGTCCATGGATTGTATCCAATGGCGGATTTTGATGAAACTGCGCAGATTAAAATTGGCCAAATCAGTTTGCGGATTTTACACAGCAAAATAGATTTTGGGGGAGTAATGAAACGAAACGTAAACATAATGCCAAGTACAGTAAGAAATGAGCTCTTGCTTTTTTATGATCCATACTTTACTTTAGTAAATACTGTAACTACAACTATACAACATTTCTGTAGCTTATTGTTCCATTTTTGGCACATATTCAGAATTTTTATTCATTTTGCCATGGGTACAAGAACTTTAAAATGTTACTGAAGTAGATCTAAAGCTATAAATATTTTTATTTGAAAAGCCTTGCATTTTGTACATTGCTTTTTTGTGCAAACACTGTATATTATTTAGTGACTTTGCCTCAAACTGATGCATTAGCAATAAAATATTACTAAAGCCTCTACTAAGATATTGTAGAATTACATCACAATTATTCTTACCATTAGCAATAGCAACATAATCCTGCTTCCTACCCATGTAATTATGTTTCATATCATTCCTTTAAGATTTGTTGTTATACAGTACGCGGTTTAATTGCTTTAGCAATATCAAGTTACACACAGGACTAAAAGAGGTTTGTCATTCTTGTTTTTGTTCAATAAAAAGTACAGTATCGGAAAGAATATTTCACCTAAATTATTGAAAATGTACAAAGGCATTGAAATGTAAGTTACATAGCACTTGTATAATCATCCTCTATGATATATGGTGTAAATCACTTGCCGTTCTTCAGCTATGGGCATATATCTATTGCCATTAATACAGTGCATTTAATTTGCATTCCTCATGTTAATTAGCAGCTGGGAAATATCAATAATGTAGGAGCAATTGGGCAGTAAATACACAACATGCATGTTAAGTTATTTTGCCTCCAGGTTTTTAGTTGGACAACTTTTCCAGGTCAATAGTTGCCCTTAAATTATTGATCTGTATCAAATCCAAGAAATACAATACAAAAGCAAAAAATAAATAAATGGGCTGGATGTTGACTGCAGTAAGAAACATCAATTTTAGGGTTATATTTTATGAAATTTTCCTCTCCCCTTCCTTCCCGTTCTCCTCCTCCCCTCCCTTCCTATATTCCTAAGTGTGTGGTGTTTATCACTACCTGCTCCCCTTCCCTCCCTCCTTTCCTGCATCGGCTGCCCTCTTACCTGAATCTCGGATGGAGAAATCACAGCTGGAGGCAGAGGAGTATCGAAGGATTCTATCACCCACCAGATCGGAGAGCAGCTTGAGCCCTTTGGGGAGACTCGCAGGATCCACTGGAGGGCGCTGTATTTTGGGGGTGGGGTGGAGGGGGAGGGGAACGGAATTCCTTTGACCAAGAAGCTCAAAGCCTTGAGAGGTCGCACCTTGGTATTGGTGGGTCGGCACAGATCAACGGCTCGGGCCCTGATGAGAGGTTTCCTCCTATTCTCAGAAGAAAAGGATAATCCACAGAGGGGATACCGGAATATCAGGTTGGAAAACTTTTCACTGCATCTCTTTCCACCACAAATAGTGCGATGGAGTCAGTTGTTGAGGCATAATAAATGAGTGAGACTCTAGTGGATTACATTTAGAATAAACCAAGTTTGATGGATACAAATTTCTATATGTGTACATATTCCCTACTGTTTGTCATTTAGCTCTACCTTTAAGATATTTAGAGTAATGCAGCAAATGTTCTGATAACCTTCGATTGGGGATGAAGCGGGAGTGGAACGTATAGCTTATAAACGTATAGCTTACAAAAAATGTTGCTGTCTGGGAATCAAGCGGGGGTTTTGACGAGTCTTTAATAACATTGTATTAAGTGTTCCAAGTATTAGAAATAGGGCTAGTTTACCAGTTATAGCCTTTTTTATTTCTGATATGGAGGTTTACTCCCCCCATATACTGTTTATATATCATGTTTAACCCACAATCTACCCATTTCCTCCCTCTCCACTCCCCTCCCCCCTTCCTCTAAACCCCTCCCTCCCCCCTTCTCCCCTCCCCTACCCCCCTTCCACTCCCTCCCTCTTCCTCCCCTCCTCCCCCTTCCCTCCCCTCCCCCCCTCTCCCTTTCCCCCCTCCCCCCCTCTCCCTTCCCCCCCTCCCCCCTCCTCCCCCCTCCTCCCCCCCTATCCCCTCACACACTTTTATCTCCCTCCAAGATCCCCTTTCTTCCCCCGGTCCCCCCTCTCTCACCCATTTTCTGATTCCCATATCCGTTTTGATTGAACAGCTGCTCTGGGTGTTCTGATTTAAAAATTGGATCGAACTGGCGACTAGGGTCATTCATTGAATAAAATATATATAGTCATGACTGTCCATTTGTAAATAGTTATATGGATTTTTTTGTATGGGTTTCATGTTCTTTGAAACTAGAAGTCAGAGATGCTGAGAGTGAAGGGTTTGATACTAAAGAATGAAAATAATATTTGACTGAACTCAACCGTATGTATCCGGTCTTTGGCTCCTTGGAAGACTGATGGAGGTCTAAGGTTTCCATAATAATTTGAGATGGTGAGAAATGTTTAGGGATATGAAAGTGTTGTTTCTTCTATTTCCCCAATTTTTATTAAAATATTAGGATTGGTTATACATGCAATTTTGGAGGGCTCTGTGTTCTCCTTGTAAGGCTCCAGAGTGCAATTCTCGGGGAAGTCTCCCTGGGGAAATATCCTTAGAGTGATGAGGGTCTCTATATTAGGGTGTGTATATAGCCCACTCTTTCTTTTCTTTTTCGCTCTTTTCTCTTCCCTCCCCCTTCTCTTTCCTTCCCCCCCTTGCCTTCCCTTTTTGCCACTTAACACCCGCCATTTGAGGAGACAGTTCATGAGAAGGAATTTGCCCCCTTCATCCCTGCGATTAGCTGCAGAGATCGATAAAGTAAAAGTAGTAAGAATTGCCTACCACCTTGGGAAAGTGGAATGGTTATTTGGATTTTCTCTCTCTAAGCAAAACTGGCCAATAAAACGTCCCTAAGATTGATAACATTGAATGTTAAAGGTCTTATCTTGGTAATAAAGAGAAGACTCGCCTTGCAGGAACTTAAAAAAACTAACAGGGACATCTTGTTTTTACAAGAAACCCACTTTAATACCACGTCTCCCCCAAACACTTTCAAGAGAATTTATCCCCAAGCATACTATGCATCCTTTTCAGCCAAAAAAAAGGAGTAGCCATATTAATCAAACACAATATACCGTTCATTTTGAACAAAGCTGTGGCAGACCGAGGGGGTAGATTTTTAATTCTGCATGGATCCTTATCAGGAGTAGCAATATCCCTGGTTAATGTCTATGCCCCGAATGAAGGTCAGATGAATTTTCTGAGAGAAGTTCTCAAAACTGTTTCACTGCAACCTCGTTCTTCGATAATTTTGGCAGGAGATATGAATATGGTTATTGTCCCTGACCAGGATAAGTGAAGTGTAATAGGGGTTCCTCAACCGCGATTGACAGAAAAAAATGCCAGAGAATGAATAAAAGATTTTTCGCTCACTGATATTTGAAGGTCTCAGCAGCAGGGTCAGTGGGATTTCACGTTTTACTCTGCCCCACAAAGACCTACCCTAGGATTGACTATTTTCTGGGTACCAAAGATATTCTCCAGGCATCTTCCCAATCAGATATTGGTTCTATATCTTGGTCAGACCATGCTCCGGTTGAATTAGTGCTCTACCTTCCCTTCGGCAAAAATAATCAATATAATTGGAAATTAAATGACTCTCTACTTAATCACCAGGATGTAGAGTGTAATATCAACCAAAACTTATAGAATATTTCGCAATAAACGAATGATCGGTAGAATCTTTGGCGATGTTGTGGGAAGCCCATAAGGTGTCAATCAGAGGAGCTTTAATCTCTATAGTGTCGCACAAGAAAAAAGTCAAACAAAAACTACAAAAGGAACTATCTGAAAAACTACATTTATTAGAACAAAAACATAAAAATAACCCATCAAATAAATTAATCAAATTACTAGGCAAAAACAAGACTGAACTTAAACAGATCCAACTAGATGAGGTGGAAAGAGCACTAAGGTGGAGCAAACAAAAGTTCTATGATAAAGGTAATAAGGCGGATCGCCTTTTGGCCTCCAAACTTAGAGGTCTCAGAACTAAATCCCAAATCCCCGTGATCCAAACTAAGTCAGGAGTTAAAACGTTTGATGAACAACAAATAGCTAAAGAGTTCTCAGACTTCTACTCTAAACTGTATAATTTAAATTTCCCCCAGAACCGATCCTCAGGATCGGAAGCTATCTCTAGGTACTTAGAAAAATGCAGTCTCCCAGAACTATCGGAGTCAGACTCGCAAAATCTAAACAAACATATATCACAGGAGGAACTATCGGATGCTATTAAACAATTGAAAATAAATTAAACACCAGGACCAGATGGTTTCTCAAACCAATATTATAAGAAATTTAAGACGGTGCTATCCGGTACGTGCTCGAAGTCTTTAACTCATTTCTGGAAGGAACAGCTATCCCAACCTCAATGTCTATGGTAAATTTGGTAATTATTCATAAAGAAGGCATGGACCCACTTCAATGTGGTAACTATCGGCCTATCTCCCTCCTCAACTCAGACCTAAAAATCTTTAGTAAAATGTTAGCAAACAGTCTTACCCCAATTCTGGCTAGTTTGATTCATATAGATCAAGTTGGGTTTGTCTCAGGAAGGCAAGCCTCAGACAACACGGAAAATTCTCAAAAAAAATAAAAGATTGTTGTACTCAATGTGACCAATTGCCGCTCTACCTGAAAAATAACACACATCATTTTCCAAGAAATGGTGAGCGCGATTATTAAAAGAAAAAATAAAGAATTAATACGTTGAAAAATTATACTTCTACAGTAGCGCTAATCTGTTGCAAAATTGCACATAATTTGGCAATGGATGCCTGTAGTAACTCCAAACCTGACATGATAGCATTGTTCAATCAGCAAAGGGAATGTGACAGGTTAGAGACTCACTTACAAGCTAATTACTGTTCATTATCATGTTGAATTACCAAAATGTCAGATGTATTAGAAAGCCAATGTGACATTGCCTTGGGCTTTTCTTTCTAGTATTACCTCTATAATGGGTCTTTATAATTGATTGTTGAAGCAGATTTGAGTTATATTATGGTAGGGAAAGTTTCTATTGTTTATGTGAAAGTTCTAGGGCTATATAGACAAAGTAAAAATAATTGCCATAGCAGAATGTGTGACCACATAAAAAATGATGGTGAATTTCATAGCCGTGGGGTTGAGGAAACAATAGCAACAATGTTACAAAAAAATATACTTTTTTTAATCTTTCAAGCTTTTACATTTTTTTTGGCTTGCCTAAAGCAATCGTTAGAATCCATTGCTTTAAGTAGCAGTTTGTCTTTTGATACTGTAAATCTGATGCGTTTCACCCTAGTTTTTTTTAGACAAGAGGTGTTGTGTAACCCACCATGGGGGCTTATTAAAGGGATAGCTAATTACATATTACATTACTGGTAATGGCTTTACCAAATAGTAAAAGCTTTCGCCTCATACTGAAAATGTACATGTACTTTTAATTAATGCATCGGAATTCTGTTGAGGGAGATGAGTGGATGTCAGTAAATATTAAGAAATGCCACACTGTAAAAAAAAGTTTAAATTCCAAAAGTTTCCAATACCATCCCTGATTCAGACTAGAATATATGCTCCCCATACAGTATATGTTTTTTAACTACCATTTGTCCATTTGTTTATACGTTGCGAACATAATTGACTGGGTATAAGTGATAATTGATATTAAAACATACAGTAGAAAAGTATGATAAAATACTTAATACTTGTATAACATAAGAACATCCAATGCAGTCTACGTGACACAAGGTTGAAGAACACTACAAAGGTGTGTTTAAGAGTAAATAGTACAAAGCATTAAGAATAATCAAAGCATGGCAGAGATTTACTGAGGATACTACACTAGTAGCTACCAAAACCTATGACAAACTAAGTGTATTTTACAGGAACATATCCTCCCTAAGCCTGATGGTCAGAAAGCGTATAGCACAGCAGATGCTAATGCCAATAATTGACTATGGGAACATAGTATACGGCTCGTCACCCCAAACCCACCTTAGCAAACTTGACACCCTCTACAATTCAATATGCTGTTTTGTTCTCCAATGCAACTACAACACAAATCACTGCAAAATGCTCAAAGAACTAGACTGGTCATCACTTGAGTCTAGGCACAAAGTTCACCTTTCCTGTCTTGCCTTCAAATACTTTCTGGGCAAGCTACCCGTCTATCTGAACAAGCTCCTCACCCCTACCACACACAGTACTTATAATCTGAGATCTGACTACAAAAGACTGTTCATGCTCCCAAGGTTCAACAAAGTAACCGGCCGCTCCTCCTCCTCTTACTGTGCACCCCAAAACTGCAACAACCTACCGGAGACTCTCACAGCCACAACCTGTCTAAGTTCTTTCAAAGCTAAAGCAGTCCCACATTTTAATCTGGTCTGTAACTGTTACATATACCTATAATATATATTATCTTTAACTGTGCATGCAATGTCTTGTATATAATGTATACCCTGTTCACTTATCTAATTGTATTTGTAACCATGTATTATTTGTCATCTTAACTCTATGCCCAGGACATACTTGAAAATGAGAGGTAACTCTCAATGTATTACTTCCTGGTATTTTTTTTTATAAATAATAAATAAATACCTTAGCCACGCCCACTCTGGCAAATAACCTTTACTAGCAGGGTAATCTCATTCATTAAGCACCGTAGCAGAGTCTGTCAAGTGGCAATCAGAATAGTGTAAAATCAAATAATAAAGCTATATTGCATGAAAATATATCAGAAAGATAACCGGAAATTGATTTCCCAATTTGGTACATACAGTACATCAGCTGTAAACACTGTGACCAAATGATGAATACTGATGTTAAGCACCTACTGTATGAGCGTTATAATGCTGAGTTGATTCTAAGGCCCATACCCATAATGCTGTGATGTCACGTCTATGTCGGTGGCTCTGAGTTCCACTGAAAGGAATGGAGTTTAGCACTTCCCTGACGTTGCGAAGTGGCTTCACAGTACTATATATTAGACTGGGCATATGAGTACCAGTTTCATGTTCATTTTCATCCTTCTATCCAGATACTGTATCTTGCATCAAATTCTGAAGCTGTTAAGGGAGCAGTTGTTCTACACAATATAATAACAGTATGTATCAAAGTTTACAGGTGACCATGTTTCAGATTTCCAAACAGCTTTAAAACATTTGCCCCAGCACAAATTGACACAAATTATCATTTTTGCCCTCTTACGGGCAAATCATGATGCAGTGCATATCCCCAATAGAATATATAAATGTGTAAAGAGACAGTTATCCTTCTAAATTATGAAGGGAACTTCTGACAACAAGGTACTTTTGAGTCTTTTTTTTCACCATCCCTTAACCAGCTACATATTTTCTATTAGTGTGCATACATGTCTTCCTAATGCTAATCATAATTGCAATATGTAGTTTTATTTCTTTATATAGTTGTTTTCAATGTTCCCTTATAGAGTTTTAATAAGATAAGTACTGTATTGACCAGTAGATCAGTTATTGATGTATAGGTAGAACTGAATGTCCAACACAAAGATTTATTTCAACAAAGGAGAAATATTTAAAAATACAAAGCATGAACTCAATACATTTATTAGATTACACAAGCAGTCAGATCTAGTTTAGCAGGGAACACTCATACAGCTGGTGACTAATCTTATCGCATATTTTAGCTGATACTGTGCTCCACTTGAGTCAATCTACAGGGACATAAAACTCAAAACTTTGGAATGATTTGTGATTCAGTGCACAAATTCGGAAAATAATTGGATTTGAGAATCAAATATTATCAGTTCAAGGTAATTCATCATGTCAAAATGCTAGTTTCCCAACCTCATCAGGTTAGGCTGTGTATGACTTTTGGTGTTGCAGGTTTGTTTTGCACAGTAATTGTTCTAAATAACTAACTGTGCCTTCGACCATAGTATTAGATTTATGTATACAGTATGTAGTGTGACAGCCAGCACTGCCAATGTATGCTGAATCATATACTAAATTCTATAGTGGTGCAGGGAACAGGAGGGATCCCTGCAAATCCAATAACACTATAATATACAGTATTAAACATATATATCCCCTGCATTCATAAGTTAAGAAATATAAAAGACACTAGGATAAATCCACTCAGTGATATTTTACTGACCATCGATAGATAAACCTACTAGCAGAACTAAGCTGGAGAAAAAAGCGATAACACCACGGAATCGCGATATCTAGACATAAACACAGTGGCAGTCTGCCACTACTCTACATTCTGAGGAGGAACACATCTACATAAGGGAAGTACTGCGTTTTTTTAATTATATGTGGGAACGGGCAACAAAAAGGATCTTGTATCCTGAAACACTGCCCCCTTTCATTTGACTGTTAATATGATCTTTTGCTTTGATGCTTAGTACCTACTTACGATTATTTCGTGTTAAAATGTTGTTTGGTGTGTCCCCCACTGATTGGCATCATTGAATATATTTTTGGCACACTGACAATGGATTTTTCCTTCCTCCTGGGTACTTTTTTGACCCCCTATAGTTTCATTGTTCTGGACATTTGACTTACCTTGTATTCTTGGAAGGAAAGAAACGTTTTTTTATAAGATATCTTTTTTCTGTGGTGTTATCATTTATTTTTGCAGCTTTGTTCTGCTAGTAGGTTTTTCTACCTTGCTGTATTTTATCTATTTGTAACACCCTGCTATCTTCTTTACCCTTAGCCTGGAATGTTAGTCCTGGTAAAAGAAGGCTCTGCCAGGGTTAATCCAGTCACATGGCAGTACATGTGAAATGGCTTCCCCTTATGTGTCAATTATGTTGCAGCTTCAGGCACCTGCCTGTCTGGGAGTTGTTCGAATCACATGACAGGATGAGGGCCTTGCTACATTCAAAGACTGGAGCACGCTGACAGTTTAAACAAAGACCTTCTACTGAGTGAGTACATATTCATTCCAATTGCTCACCTACTGTATATTAATTTCTCTAACACGAGCCAACATAGTATAGTACAGGTTAACATAAATGGTTCCTTTGGGAATAGGCCAGTTGAACCTGTGGACCCAGTGTATACTCTAAGATAAGAAACAAGGATTCAATCATTTGCAAATGTTTCTGTGACTTGTATTTGTCATTCTTACCGTCCGGGATTTAATATTTAAAGAACACTAATATTGGTATCTGCCCCTGAATAGCATCGCTTGAGGGTGTCTCACTCTTATTTTTCTCTTACATTCAAATCTGCTCAGTTACTGGGGAAGAATAGCTGGCTCCTCCTTCTGTATAAAGTGATGTGATTCCTCCAAATTATAGGGAGCCCTGGCCCACCCCCACAGGGGGGCGGGTGGGTGCAGTGCAGTGCTAGTGTGTTCCAGTCCAGTCCCTAAGGGGGTGAAGATCTGTCCTATCCTTCCTAGGGGGGTAGTGAGACTCCTGGGTAGGGAAACCCATCCTTGAAGAGTCCAACCTATTGATCCAGGGGGAGAGGTGCCCTAGAGTAATTCCCTGCTTTCTTTGATAGAGGACCCCAGGGAATACACAAACAGCTCCAGCTGGAAGCTGGGCAAACAGGCAGGTTAGAACTCTGGAAACACCTCCTAGCCTTGATGTAACAGACAGGGATGAAATTCATGAGATGCAGGGTCCTAGATCTAAGTAACCAATAGAGGTTACCCTTCCGTGGAGGTGGTGGACACCATACTCTATGTTCAAAGAAAGGCGAGAGGTCCTAGTTTCTCCATTGCCTGCATGGAAATCCTGTCTGGAGTGAAGATGGTTACTATGTTGGAATGCCCTGTTCTTAACTCTGTATATTGACTCTATGATTGTTGTGCATAATAAATACCACCAAGCTTTGAAAAGTTCCTGGCGCCCTCTCTTCATATTTTCCTGCACTCCACTCCAAAAAGTCTTGACCTGAGCCCACAAAGAGCAGACCCTGAGATAAGAAGTAAACCCACTGAGCTAACACTCCAATGAGCAGATCTAAACCTGTCATAGAGCACCACACACATAGTTATTCATGAACACCCTATCTCAATACAGCCGGGTGGGGTAAGGGAGTTACATACCTATGATCAGTAAATTTTCACTGAGTGGATTTATCATAGTGTCTTTAACATTTCTTTACTTATGAGCGTGAAGGACATATATTTAATATATTATAGCATTCGATTCTATAACTAAAATATATTTCAAATTTTTTTTTTTTTTTTTTTAATGAAGACGGGTTTAACAAAACATTGAAATAACCCCAGCACCACAACCCTTCCTAATAGATTAAATCCACAAATATACCGTATTTTTGCATGTAGGAGATTATTTAAAATAGCAATCTAAACATGTACTCATCTTAATCCATATTATTTGGCTACTGTGGTAAATCTAGTATAACAATCACTTGTAGCCATTGAGCCCCAAGAACTTTTTTTTTAAATTATTTTTTGAGGTCTGCATATCAGGAAAGGAAACCTACAGTAGCTACTGTACAGATGTAAAGGTATAAAGGAGAGTGGGCACTCAGTTTTTACAAGGTATCAAAATATCTAGCCAGATACATTAGATTTTGTGATATACTGTATGCATATTTCTCACCATCCTTATGTATTACTACTAATACCAAAAGGAGAATTACAGAGCATAGTAGCAATATAAGAAATGCTGTCGTTTCAAATTTGTTTCAGGAAGGATTTCAAAGCTATTTTCTTCTGCTTGAATTTACTTATCCCAGTTTATGAAGGATTGTATCAACTGGACCAAAGCCATGGTTCTCAAACTTTGATCCCTAAATGCAGCAATGGTACTGTAGTCCTCAAAAGTCTTGCAAATTCTCTAGCTTTCCTATCACAGTCAGCTTATCATTGTTGCAGGTTTTTTTTTTTTAAGAATTACAAGTATAATTTTCAAATGCATGTCATTGTCATAATGATGAATGGAGATTTGTACATACAGCAGTCCTATGCAAAACACAAAAAATAATATTGAAATGCTCTAAGAAAACCACTGGACTATAGAATTTCAATGTCAAAATTGTGAATATGATTTTGTAATGCTTTCAACTTATTCTGGTGTAATTACATGTAGCATGTGACATTGTTGCCACAGATAATACAACATATTACGTTATAATAAAAATATCACAGTGTTTCCATAGGATTCAATGGTAGCGGTGCAGATTATCCCAAAAAAATGCGCCAGAGAGTACAATTAATCTGTAGTTCCTTACTCAAATAGATGTCAGGTACGGCACACCTGTGAGCATGTGACCTGCATACGAGACAAGGGTTAATACACAGCTCGCAAGGTGTCACACTTTTCACCTTCGCAAAGGTCCCTTAAATTAACAATATCTTCCCTTAATCCGTCCCCATATACCATCTGTCGCGAACAGCACACAAGTGATCACGTGACTTAGATATGCAACCAGGGTTAAATCACATGGCTACTCTAGCCAAATCATCTCTCATCCACAAGGTGATTCCAATGAGTTAATATTAACCCCTTACTCAATTGCAATCATATCTATAAGCCTCCACCACCCAAGAAATATGCAAAATATGTAATTAATAAATATCTGCCAGGGTCTCAGGTCCCTGTTTATTATAGAAAAAACTATCGGTTTGTGAGTCAGTTTTCTGACTATGCACTTTAACCCAGGCTATGCAGAAAATCTGTGTAATGCGGCAGGCCTAAGTTTATAAGGGTCCATATCAAAATGGAATTGAAACAAAAGGTGACACTGTGTGCTCACTTACATTTCATTTCTCAGAATCCCTTGCTGCAGTGGAAGCATTGTATGTTACGAGATCATGGTGAAAAGCAGGGTTGCAGACCTGTCTGAGAAATGCTAATGTGCACACAAGGGATATTTTTATTTGCTGTTTACTCATTTACTAAAGTTTATCATATGCTGAAAACTACTATTCTGTACTATGCTGTCAAAATTGGTTGGCATAGAACTTATGACTTCTAACATTGTATTCAGCGGCGGAACCAGTGTTAACTGTTTGCCCAGTTTACAAATAAAATGTATATTTTATTCAACATGTACAATACACCCTTTAAATAAGTACTGGAAATAATAAATATTCTTAACCTGATATAAACTAAGAGGAAAAGTGTTTCATGAGTGACCTTTATTTTATGTGCGCTGTCATATTTGACTTACAGCATTAGCCAATTAATTTGACTAATCAGTGCCAATGATGCATTCATTTCCCAGATTTGTGAATAGAAAATGAAAATTCTGCCAGTTTTGATTAATAATAAAAATGACTAGTCTATAAATCACCCATGGAGAATGTAAAATTGGCATAACATTTTTAGTACTTTAGAACTTCTCTGGGACACAGTACAGCACTTGTACTCAGCAATTTTTGTGACAAACGGTGAAACAAAAAATATACAGTACATGTATCACTTATACTGAATAACACAGGAGACCTCCCTATTTAAGGAAAATTAAATCAGAATGGATTTTCTGATTTCAGGACCTGTTCAGAAAAAGAAAAAATCGTCTAGGCTCAGTTTGCAAATATGGAAGTGACATGTTTTTAAAGATTTTGTCAGCGTCTCAAACTGATGAAGATTTAAACAGATTGGTATCTGAATCTGATCTGAGAAAGCAGTGACCGGGATAAGTAGTTGACAGTACAGAACCAGGTCACAGTGATTCAAATCCGAATCGGAGAAGAGAGACGTAAATAACGGGATGAAAAAAAGACCCACCTGTTTTTGATTTTTATGATTCTTGAGATTTTTACTTTGCAATAGAGGCAGCATGCAGTATTATCCCCCTCACTTCTCCAAAACATTGTTATTGCCTTTGCTTCCTATTTTATTGTCATCATCATAGACAGTATACAGCGAGAAGTATTTCAATTTTCCTTCAGAGAAATATCAATACATAACTATCCATTTGAAAACCGACTAAAGATTTATCTCTGAGTTTCTGTAAAAGTACTGAATTTTGAACCTCAATTTTGTCAACTAGATATAGGCAACCAACTAGGCCCACAAAAGTATTCTGAATTTTCTATTGATATTTGATACTGTGCTGCTTGGTCTTACATTTGTTTTCAATAACTTTTGTTTAGCTCTAAATGATAACCAAGTCGCTCAGGAGACCCTCAGACAAGCCCTAACCCCGCCCCACATTCAGAATCTGTCACAAGTTCTGCACATTGTATAACCCAGTTCCTGCATAACATAACCACGCCCCTGTATATTGCAGATCATGCCACCGGCAGTTGCTGGATCTCCTGCTCCAGAGATAAGGAGGGGTCTCACTCAAACCTCACACATTTGAGACCCTTTCAAATACTCTGAAGAAGGAATCCTTGACAGTTTGGCAATAGGAGGATGAATTTGCTAAAAGCCCTTGAGCTGCAAATTCCATCTTTATTGCAGCTATATTATCATTAGGAAATAGTACGTATGGATTCTTAATTATTATTTTTATCACTACAATTACTATTTGTAAGGCATATACTCTCTGTCTCAAAATGTTGACCATCTCTAATTGTAAAATGCTTTCATGTTGTCCAACTATAGCTATTTAAAATGTGTTGAAAATGCATACATATTTTTTACTTTCTTACTAGAATGCAACTAAATCGAAGCAAAAGGTCTTCCACATTGTCATACCACTTATCTCTCTGAAAACTTTTCAGATGTTAGTCAGTATGGGTACTTCAAACTTGAAACACATACAGTACTGTATGCTCTGCATTAATGTGGCATAATAATGTCACTACAGAACATTTGGAGACTAAAAAAAAAAAAATCTGCTGATTCGAGGTATCTTCTCTTGAAGTTGCCCAATGAAGGTAATTAAAAAGAAAAAAAAGTTTTAAGGGTTTAAAAAATAGATATTACACCTCTCAAAAATGTAATATATTTAGCTAAACCATGAAATATTAAGCACTTTCACCCTCTATTTATTTATCCTTATGGGGAAGTTCAAAAACGGTCCCACATATAGCTTATACAACCGTGAATTCAATTAAAATAAAAGCAGCCTACTTACTAATTAGGTTAAGTATCACAATTACAAATAGTGTGTGATTAGTACTCAGCAATTCAATTCAGCTGCTCTTGATTCCTTCAAGTAAAATGATTGTGAATAATGCTGCACATTGCTTGTTTAACAATGACTGTTAAAATTGATTTTGACTTTACATGTAATGTGTCTGTGCATGTAAAGGGATCCCAGTGCTTACCAAAATCCATCACGTTTCAATGTATTTATTGTGTTATACTAAATGTAATAAATACACTAGCATACTTTAGAATCATCATAAACTGTATTAATTACTGTACTGGAAAGGACAACAAAAAAACATTCCAGAGTACCGTAAATTCCGGACTATAACCCGCAACTTTTTCCCACGCTTTGAACCTCGCGGCTTAAACAATGACGCGGCTAATATATGGATTTTTCCCGCTATCAAATTTTTTTTTTCATAAAAACACATTCTGTGACGTGCTCAGTTTTTTGGCGGCATGAAGCTTTCATTAGACCAGGCCTGCACAACACGCGGCCCGGCTGTACTCACTGTGCGGCCCGCGGTGGTTTTCTGCTCTCCCCCTCCCTCCCGAGTCCACTCTCCCGCGCCCCCCCGCGAGCTCGCTGTCACCATCCCCCGCGAGCCTGTTGTCACCATCCCCCACGAGCCCGCTCTCCCCCTCGCAGAGTAGCAGCGCGCTCTAGCATTGAGGCACTTCCTGCCTGCTGCTTGCTAGAGCGTGCGTGCACTCCTGCTTGGACGGCAGAGGTATTTACTGGTTAATGTGAGGTGCTGGGGGGTTAATGTGAGGTGCTGAGGGCTTGATGTGAGGTGCTCAGGGGTTAATGTGAGGTGCTGGGGGGCTTGATGTGTGGTGCAGGGGGGGTTGATGTGTGGTGCAAGGGGGGTTGATGTGATGTGCTGGGGGTTAATGTGAGGTGCTGGGGGGTTAATGTGAGGTGCAGGGGGGCTTGATGTGTGGTGCAGGGGGGTTGATGTGTGGTGCAGGGGGGGTTGATGTGATGTGCTGGGGGTTAATGTGAGGTGCAGGGGGGGTTGATGTGTGGTGCAGGGGGGGTTGATGTGATGTGCTGGGGGTTAATGTGAGGTGCAGGGGGGGTTGATGTGAGGTGCTGGGGGGTTAATGTGAGGTGCAGGGGGAGTTGATGTGAGGTGCAGGGGGGGTTGATGTGAGGTGCTGGGGGGTTAATGTGAGGTGCAGGGGGAGTTTATGTGAGGTGCAGGGGGGCTTGATGTGTGGTGCAGGGGGGGTTGATGTGTGGTGCAGGGGGGGTTGATGTGATGTGCTGGGGGTTAATGTGAGGTGCAGGGGGGGTTGATGTGTGGTGCAGGGGGGGTTGATGTGATGTGCTGGGGGTTAATGTTAGGTTCAGGGGGGGTTGATGTGAGGTGCTGGGGGGTTAATGTGAGGTGCAGGGGGAGTTGATGTGAGGTGCAGGGGGGCTTGATGTGTGGTGCAGGGGGGGTTGATGTGTGGTGCAGGGGGGGTTGATGTGATGTGCTGGGGGTTAATGTGAGGTGCAGGGGGGGTTGATGTGTGGTGCAGGGGGGGTTGATGTGATGTGCTGGGGGTTAATGTGAGGTGCTGGGGGGTTAATGTGAGGTGCAGGGGGAGTTGATGTGAGGTGCAGGGGGAGTAGGCACCTGCGGCTTAAAGACGTGCGCGGCTTATTTATGTTCAAAATAATATTTTTTTTAAATTCAGTGGGTGCGGCTTATATTCAGGTGCGCTCAATAGTCCGGAAATTACGGTAGATATGTACTGACGTTTGTGGTAAAATAAAGACAATGCATCAGTATATCCCATAAACGGTGCAATCCCTGATGGAGAACCAAAAAACAAAATGTTGTGAAGACTAATTAGGCAATTAATATCCTTAAGCATATATAACCAGGTTTATGCCACTATTTAGCTAATTTAGTTTCTTTGGCAATTAAATTAAAAGGTAAGGGAAGGCAAGGGGTAGCTCTGCCTACAGTATGCAAACACTTGTTTAACACACAGTGACATCACACAAAAGAGTACGCAGCCAACAGCTTCTTTAAGTTAGAGCTCAAAAAGAAACTTTACAAAAATCAGGAACCGACTTTATTTCCGCTGAAGTCAACTTGTATGTTCAAAGCCAAGTATACAGTATGTAAAAACAACAACCAAACTCAATCTCATTAACATACGGTAGACACGACGTCACGTCATTGTAGTATAATGTTGCTGTAGCTTCCAATAGCGTGACGTTAAGGAAGTCTCTGATCCAGACCCTAAAAGACGTCTTTAACTCAAGTTCAGAGAGGAACCATTTTTGGCTTCTCTTTGCACCAGATGTAAGAAATTGTTAAAAAAAAAAATCTTAACTTGAAAGACTGGGAGATTAAAATTGTGTCTTGCTATTAAAATATTATGGCTGTGTCTTTATTTGTACTATTTATAAAATTATTTAAAATATCTCAGAGTTGTAAGAAAGTGAGAATCACACAAATATGTAACGGTAAAATAAATCCTGCCTACAATTTTTTTCTTTTCATTACACTTTAAGATTCCCAGTACAAAAACGACAGTATTAAAGATCTATATTTAATTTGGAATCTATTTCAATATACTTTGTTCCAATGGAAAACAGATCCCAATTTGGGTAATATTGGCAATAAAAATCAGATGGGTAACAAAAAAACGAATCAATATCAGCACATAATGAACAAGAATGATAAAGCATGAATTACTGTAAAATAAACAATATCTGACATAGACAATGCAGTGTTAAACATTTTTATCATTGCCTCCAAAGACTTTATTATAGCTTCAAGTATATAGAAATAAACATGGTGGGTACAGGTTCTGAAAATGTTCCACAAACTTACAATCATTGCAGAACATTTTTGTAGTGTAGTGCTGTGTTAAGGTAACTTATCAAGCTCTTGCGGCAACACAAAATAATTCCAGTGAGATTGTCTCTATACAATCTACACAATACCTTTTATACAACTATGGCAAATAAAAATAATTACTTTTAGAAGAAGAAAAAGGAATGTCAGACCATACTGTCAGGAAACATACAAGGGTTATAATTATACTGCAAGGAATCAGTAGATGGCAGTAAAAACAATACATCGTATAATACAGTACATTGGACTTGCAGTAAACAGTATTACTGTGAATTCTCCATATCGGTATAGAATCTGACAAACAGATTAAATACAGTATGTTCACATATGTCTCCCCTTACATTTTCCCTTCTCGTATAATTCATATAGTAACCTGGAAGGGAAATAAGTACATTCCAAATGTGTGTGTCTGTCTCTGTTTAATTTGTATTCTTTAAAAGTCAGAGCTGTTTTAGGGAATTGGTTCGAGCTTTCTACATACTGTACATACAATTTAGTCTAATATTAACATGTACAGTATGAGAAACACTACATCCAAAGATTAGAGTCCTTCACAACTGGTATGTCAAACTGGTACTATGCTAAAATGAGCTATTTTGATCCTTGAATCATTCATTTTTTGCCTGAATATTCAAAGTTAGTACTGAATTGTGAAATAAAATGGATACACTATAGAAAAGTTGTGTGATGTGTTTATTAATTTAGTTGTACTACCTGTGACATCTGGATATTAATCACGCCCTAGTGAAAATCATTAAATATCTTAAAAACAGGAATGGTAGTAGTCTTTATAACAACAGATAACCCGGAAGAGCATATGACATAGCAGACTATTATGTCTTCTTTCATTTATGCATTGTCATATTCGTGCCATGGCTGTTATTGTAATGATATACTGTAACTCTAGAGCCAAAAAGACCATTAGCACTCAAACCTGTGCCACTCAAAGGGGGTTATTCATTGAACTGCAAAGGTACAAGTACTTCAATGGGAGTTTCTATACAATAGTGCGCTGATGGACACAATCACAGTTTAATAAATGGCCCAAAATAGAGTATTAAGTAATAAAGTATTACTTTTAATAAAATTCACTTGATTCAATTACAAAATGTATGAAACCTATAGCTTCATTCACTAGCTCATGATAGAAACCAGAATGGCACATTAATAAAGATGCAGCGGCCGTTATTCGAACAAATGACAGCGCCGTTTTCATGTGCGCTGCTGTACTCCAAGCGGATTTAATGCCACCAATCGCCCCAGGCACATGTGTTTATCGCGGTTGCTTTGTTTGAATTTCATGGATTCTGTTTCGCATCCGTGGCAGAAATGAATGAATTGTAATGTGTACAGTACTGTGCTACTGCGCTACTGTGTCAATTTCAGGTGTTTAACACTGTTTAACACTAAAATGCCATTTTCTGCACTCGCGTCTTAAGGCGGTACGGTTGCAAGAAATCATGCGCCATGACATGGGTATTCCGAGGTATACAACGTGTGAAGTGTTCGAATAACGGCCGCTGCATCTGTAGTATGTATGTGATAAATGTTTAGTAATTAGGGCTTTTAGGGCACACATTTTGAGGGGTTTTTCCAATTAAAATCCTACCATTATTTATTCACATGATAGAAATTATTAAAGAGTTGTGCAATATAAAAATAAGCTCCATTCTAAACTTTTTTTAACTGCAATTTTAACAGCTCAACCGTCTGTATACCCATTTAAATCCCAGAAAGTGTGTATGGTGCTATTAAAGGACGCGTAAAAACCATACATGCAGCAAATTAAACTAAAAAATAATTTAAGTATGAGGCTTATGCCTCAAGGCAAAGTTGTAAGTCAGCAACATGTTTTTCAATTAAGCAGCATGCACAATCTAAATGCACAGCTACTGAGTAACATATTATTATACTATTAGTATTTTATTATACTACAACTTTCACAGCAAAATTGTACATACACACATATCTTTGTTACCACAAAAAAAAAACATTTTAACAATGTATTCAAAGCGAAGTTAATAGATAGTTGCCATTGAAAAGAGAAGCAATATATTACAGTTCATTCTTCAAAAGGACATATGTTTAGATGGGCAATGTTTTAATTACTTTATACAATCATATTTACATAATTACATAGTAGATGAGGTTGAAAAACGACATGTCCATCGAGTTTAACCTATGGTAAATTTAGACGAAAGATACTTTATCCTATATTCGTATTTACAGTATATTGGTAGGCAAACAAAAACCCCCGGTGAAATATCATCCAATGAGGGGAAAATGTAATTCCTTCCTGACTCCAATCAGATTACTCCCTGAACTCATATCTTTCCTATGCTTACTTATTTGGCATATCACTGTATACCTTTCCTTTCTAAGAAAATGTCTACATTTTTCTGAAAGATACAGATGCAGCGGCCATTATTGAAACACTTCACGCGGTGTATACCTCGGAATACCCATGTGATGGTGCGCAGTTTCTTCCAACTGTACCTACCGCCTTAAGACGCGAGTGCAGAAAATGGCATTTTAGTGTTCTGGCTTTTAAACACATGAATTTGACACAGTAGCACAGTACTGTACACATTACAATTCATTCATTTCATTGCATTGAAATTGCTCACAATCCATGAAATTCAAACAAAGCAACCGCGATAAACATGTGTGACTGGGGCGATTGATGGCATTAATGCCGCGTGGAGTACAGCAGCGCACACGAAAACGGCCCCGTGATTTGTTCGAATAACGGCTGCTGCATCTGTATCTATTGTATCTGCCATCACAATCTCCATTTTAACTGCCCTTACTGTAAAGAACCCTTTCCTTTGTTGCTGGTGAAACCTCCTTTCGTCCAACCTTAAAGGATGACTTGTGTCATTTGTACTGCCCTTGGGATGAATAATTATTTTTACATTTCCTTGTATTTACACTGAATATATTTATATGTAGTTTTCTCTTATATGTGTAGCCCTGAGTGGTTTTGGGCTATAGGTCTGCCCTCCTCCTGGCAAATCCCTAGTAAGGGTAGGTTGCCAGGAGTAATCATGGGTTTTCCCCACACCTTGCAGTGCAGTGAGTCGGAGAAGGTAGTGTAAACAGGTCTTTTTTCAAATCAGAGGCACATGGGTGGTTCCTACTGGATCTGTACTTAAGGCACTGTACTTCTTGTATTTAGTGAGTTGTCTCTACCCTTGAGAGAGACAGGTTTACCAAGCTGTCAGGGCTCTGGCAGTTTGATGCCCTCCCTAAGGGGATCGGAGGGAAACCGTTTCATCTTATTCCACCAGGAGATAAGGGAAGAGCTGGGACTGCTCTCATTGCCTTTGGGTGGGAGTGAGATCCAGGACAAACCTGAGGGTGGAAGCCCTGAAAAGCTGAGAACGGACTGCTGTGCTGAGTACAGAGTGAATAAAGAGACCTGTATTTTACTATACTTCTGTCCTGAGAGTGAAGTCTATTGGGAAGAAGGTAAAGAGATTCTCCTGCAGAGACTTCTCCCCATATCTCTGGGGGCTGCAAGAGATGGAGGCGCTGTCACCGTGAGTACGATTTGGGCAAGACCCCAGAAGCCTGTCCTGAACTTCCCCATAACACCCGGCCGTAGACTCAGGGCCCCCTGTTACCAGCAGGTTTGCACCAGACCATAATGAGTAACCGGAGCAGCTTTCCCCGAGATAGGCCCGATATGATATTGGGTGGAGGAAACAGGGTTACATATGCTTATTTATAATGCAAACAAATCTAATTTAGCTAGCCTCTCTTCATACAGTAAGTCAGACCTTCCATCTTCTTTATTAATTTGGTGGCTCATCTCTGTACTTTTTCTAGTTCCATAATGTCTTTTTTATTGATTGGTGGTCAATACAGTACTACATATTCCATTTATGACAACACTATCCTGTCTATACTTTAATCAGTTTTCAATCCAATTGCAAATATATTTACCCAGACCAATTTTCTTTATTTTGTACACTAGCCTGTTGTGTGGCACCATATCAGAAGCCTTTGCAAAATGTAAGCACACAACATCAAATTAATTAACCTGTCCTACATTACCTCTTCAAAGAAACTAATGAGGTTAGTTTGGTGTGACTTGTCCCTCATAGATTCATGCCAACTATTGCTAATAAATTTGTTATCCATTAGGTATTCCTGAATAGTATCCCTTACTAAACCTTAATTTCATTAACAAACACTACTATTTCATAATAGTTACAATTTGGACTACATATTATACATTTATATGCTAGAAAAACAAATGAGGCAATTAAATGGTCAAAATATGAATTATAAGGATCAGGACGTCAGTATTGATTTTAGAATGCACTGTATTCAGGGATACAGAAAAAAAAAAGATAAGTAAGAGAAGCAGTTACCAAACAAAATACAAATAGTATTTCTATTGAGCAATAATTGAATGTATAAGGTGGATAAGAGAAGAAAATATTTTTTTCTTCCAATTAAACATATTATATATATATATATATATATATATATATATATATATATATATATATATATATATATATATATATATATATATATATATATATATATATATATATATATATATATATATATATATATATATATAAAGTAGATTTTACCAGATTGGAGTCCGGAAAAAACGAGACAGCACACAGTCCAGTAGTTCCAATGAAGTTGTATTCAAAGTAACATGGCACCACCTCCAACGTTTCGGTTCACTCAACGTGACCTTCCTCAGGGACGTGCAATAAGTGAATGCTAATCCACCACCTTATATACCCAAACTAATCAAAATAAAATTAAACTCACCCGTGTAGGGGCAACATTGCCCGCGAAACCGCGCCGCTGTGACACGCATACACACGCTGGAACGCATCGCCATTTTGGATTCATGATTGTAAAACATCCTGTTGAACTATGGTGGCCTCAATGGTCCGCTCGTGGGTGCAATTGCGCATGCGCGAACTCCTAATGCCGTGACCCGCAGTGTACTGCTGGAACGCATCGCCATATTGAATCTAGAGATGTTACCTCCTTAGCCTAGCTACGGTGGCCCAAATGGAGCATATGTCCACCATAGTGGCGGTTCGCGCATGCGCGAAGCTCCCCTGGCAATTTAGTGAGCACAATACTTTGCAATGCAGGATTTGAGCTGTCTTTGAGCTAGCCCCACTCTACGCATAACGGCACCCTCATACAAAAATAGCCTCAGGGACATGTAAGAGGTTATGCCATAAAAAATGCCCATACAATATAAAGAAGGGCCCATAGCCAATGGGACCATTTGAGAAAGCTCATATACATAGGCTCAATAATGCATGTTCTATTATGTGTTGTTATTGCCTTAAAGAATACTCAAAAGGACCAATTCCAGCATGAGAACGCGTGGCACACACAGCAAACATACATAAACCAATTGACCACCAAACATGTGAAATACTGTGTGCATCACTGTAAGATATATTGTTATTGATGTCCCACTATAATAAATACTATAACTACACTGACTAATAAAGTCTAAAATCGAAAACAAGATATCATGTCTAGTCAAACCAAGTTCCTCTAGATTAGAGCAACCAATGGACTTATAGCATGTATGACTAATGAGACAAATTGTGATGGACACGAATGTGTCCACCCGGAGACTGTATATATACTGTACTCCGTGGTCAAACTCTGTCCTAAAGACAGCCCGTGGCCAACAAGGCGTATTTAAAAGATATGTCAAATGTTTTGCAGTCTCCAAAACAACATGTAATACCTATGGTCTCGAAGCGGGACATCATGAACACTCTCGATGCATGTACTCAAACCATAAAGTGATAAAGTGAAAATAACAATACAAGGGCACATACGGAAATAACACATGTAGACATAATGCAGAAATATTACAAAAGAAACAACGACAAACAAAGACAAACACAATTACACAACCACACTGCAGTAAACAATTGAAAAGTACCACAAAATATCATAGTCCAGATTTCTGTCATAAGAAACATCCTAGCGAAAAATCTTCGTTTAAGCCAAAAGGGGCCACTGTTTTTAATTCAAAGATGTGTCTTGCTTCGCTTTGCAACAAAAGTCTGTTTCTATCACCCCCTCGTGTAGGCGCTCGGATCTGTGAGATTGGCATACACCTAAACGTTGCCAGTGAATGTTTAAAGTCCCTGAAGTGTTTAGCAACAGGGAGACATTTGAACTCCAAATCCTTGGCGTCCGTGGATAGTGCTTTACGAATTGTTGAACGATGGATGGCTATACGTTCTTTGAGCATTCGCACTGTCTTCCCAATACGAAAGAAATTACCTATTTTATCATCATTAGCTAAAACATGCCAATTATCTCTAATTGGCATGTTTTAGCTAATGATGATAAAATAGGTAATTTCTTTCGTGAACCCCCCTTGTTTTGTTTTCGCCGTGGTCCGTCTATTGGGGACATGATCACGCAGGCAGATCCAGCTGACAAGTATGGCAAGGACAAAACTTGGTTAACCCAAAAACCTGGAGCCTACAGGTGCAAGGGTTGCACGAACTGCCAATATATGCAGGTGGGGTCTTTCTATTGCCATCCACACAATGGGACCAAAATCAAAATTCACCAACATCTGAATTGTGAATCAAAATTTGTTATATATTTGATTAAATGTCCCTGTGGTTTACTGTATATTGGGAAGACAGTGCGAATGCTCAAAGAACGTATAGCCATCCATCGTTCAACAATTCGTAAAGCACTATCCACGGACGCCAAGGATTTGGAGTTCAAATGTCTCCCTGTTGCTAAACACTTCAGGGACTTTAAACATTCACTGGCAACGTTTAGGTGTATGCCAATCTCACAGATCCGAGCGCCTACACGAGGGGGTGATAGAAACAGACTTTTGTTGCAAAGCGAAGCAAGACACATCTTTGAATTAAAAACAGTGGCCCCTTTTGGCTTAAACGAAGATTTTTCGCTAGGATGTTTCTTATGACAGAAATCTGGACTATGATATTTTGTGGTACTTTTCAATTGTTTACTGCAGTGTGGTTGTGTAATTGTGTTTGTCTTTGTTTGTCGTTGTTTCTTTTGTAATATTTCTGCATTATGTCTACATGTGTTATTTCCGTATGTGCCCTTGTATTGTTATTTTCACTTTATCACTTTATGGTTTGAGTACATGCATCGAGAGTGTTCATGATGTCCCGCTTCGAGACCATAGGTATTACATGTTGTTTTGGAGACTGCAAAACATTTGACATATCTTTTAAATACGCCTTGTTGGCCACGGGCTGTCTTTAGGACAGAGTTTGACCACGGAGTACAGTATATATACAGTCTCCGGGTGGACACATTCGTGTCCATCACAATTTGTCTCATTAGTCATACATGCTATAAGTCCATTGGTTGCTCTAATCTAGAGGAACTTGGTTTGACTAGACATGATATCTTGTTTTCGATTTTAGACTTTATTAGTCAGTGTAGTTATAGTATTTATTATAGTGGGACATCAATAACAATATATCTTACAGTGATGCACACAGTATTTCACATGTTTGGTGGTCAATTGGTTTATGTATGTTTGCTGTGTGTGCCACGCGTTCTCATGCTGGAATTGGTCCTTTTGAGTATTCTTTAAGGCAATAACAACACATAATAGAACATGCATTATTGAGCCTATGTATATGAGCTTTCTCAAATGGTCCCATTGGCTATGGGCCCTTCTTTATATTGTATGGGCATTTTTTATGGCATAACCTCTTACATGTCCCTGAGGCTATTTTTGTATGAGGGTGCCGTTATGCGTAGAGTGGGGCTAGCTCAAAGACAGCTCAAATCCTGCATTGCAAAGTATTGTGCTCACTAAATTGCCAGGGGAGCTTCGTGCATGCGCGAACCGCCACTATGGTGGACATATGCTCCATTTGGGCCACCGTAGCTAGGCTAAGGAGGTAACATCTCTAGATTCAATATGGCGATGCGTTCCAGCAGTACACTGCGGGTCACGGCATTAGGAGTTCGCGCATGCGCAATTGCACCCACGAGCGGACCATTGAGGCCACCATAGTTCAACAGGATGTTTTACAATCATGAATCCAAAATGGCGATGCGTTCCAGCGTGTGTATGCGTGTCACAGCGGCGCGGTTTCGCGGGCAATGTTGCCCCTACACGGGTGAGTTTAATTTTATTTTGATTAGTTTGGGTATATAAGGTGGTGGATTAGCATTCACTTATTGCACGTCCCTGAGGAAGGTCACGTTGAGTGAACCGAAACGTTGGAGGTGGTGCCATGTTACTTTGAATACAACTTCATTGGAACTACTGGACTGTGTGCTGTCTCGTTTTTTCCGGACTCCAATCTGGTAAAATCTACTTTTTACATGTGCATATGGGGCTAGCATCAGCATCTTACTAATGTTTACAGTGTGCCAACTGAGATGATTTTTTCATATATATATATATATATATATATATATATATATATATATATATATATTTATATTACCGTATTGCTCTCCTACAAGATTTTGATACCAGCACTGTACCCGATTAAAAGTGAAGAAAAGAGTAGTTTATTGATCAATATGTCACCTGGGACGTTCTTGAAGAATGTTGTTCTCATGTAGATTGCTCTGCAGTGGGTGCAATTTGTGGGATCTTTCCCTTCTTTATAGAATACAATTATGTATAAGCTTGTAGCTTCACCACTTAGAGGATCGTTAAGAAGAGATATGATGAGGGATCAAGATACCAAATATATTAAAAAGTATGGGCCTGAGTAGCCATAATATCCTGATGCTTTCAAGGACTTTGTAGCTTACATAGCAAGGTCAACCTCATCATAATTTATCTGCTCATTTGCGGTAACTTATTTGGGGATTTGTTCCACCTAGGTAGCACATAGGTAGATAAGAATTTAGTTAGATCTCCAGGGAGGTCAAGAGAAGGGATGATTTTCTTGCCATTATATAATGATGAAAATTGAATCGCAACAAAAAAATTGTTTAATCTGAATTTTGATTATTAGATGGAGTTTGGATGTGAGGATACCCAACTTAAGTCGGATAGTTTTACTGTGTCAGGGTTGTAGGCTAGCATAGTGTCTGGCCTGTTTTCCTTTTCATAGAATCTCTGGCTTATCCCTCAGTGAATTCTCAGTGCTGTCCATTTGATTTCTCCTTAATTTAAGAATATCCTGCTGCAAGAGCTTATAATGGTTATGTTTATGCGGAAATTCTAAGACCGCCTGGCTAACAGAAAAAAGTATTTAGTTTTTCTAATCTAGCTGTCTTTCTTTGCATGGCAAGCTTAATTAAAATGCCTCTAACTACTGCTTTATGAGCTGTCCAAAGGGAAGAAGGAGCTATTTCTGGCAAATTATTGATAGAAAAATACATGATTACTTCGTCCCTATTCACTAGTTCTAGCATAATATTTTAAGGGAATAATTTATTCTCTGTGTGCAGGGAGAGGGTGGTAAAGTACAGTAAGACTATTTAGATGCAATTTTATCATTACATGATCTGACCAAGTTATAATGTTTAGTTTTGATTGATATAGATAATTAGATGAAAAGATATACACTGTAGTGAATATGACTCCCTTTGTACATTTTATTTAAAAAATGCCCTGTTGGACTCTTGTACAAAGACTGGTGCAATATGAGGTGGTAATGCAATTACGTTCTATTGGAGAAGTATCCTCGGGAAAGACCTTCAAAGTGAAAGGTCATGTGGGGAAGGCCTCCAACCTCATGGCCTTCCAGTGAAGATTTCTTATTTTTAGTCGTATGCTTTTGCTCTTTTGCACAAAAAGTACATACAGTACATAATTTAAAAATGTTAAAACCCAAAAAAGGGAATTTTATCTAGAAAATAATAATTGATGTCATTGTTTTGATGAATGTAATTTTACACAGCTTGGTGGAGTTAGCTTGAAAGGCTGGGAACCAATTATTTGGTTGGCTGAATTGCAATAGTTGGTAGTCACACCTATTCAGGGTTATTCAGTCTTGGGAATGTTCCCCGTTATCATAATACATCTGCTGGTCCTGAGTTACTGTACAGCAGGAGCAAGATCACATGCTGTGACAATGTTGTTGGATCAAGATTACTGGCAGGCAGTCTGCTAGGTCATCTGGTTGTTGGGAAAAGTTGCTTTGCCAGGCTGGGTCCCAATTATTTAGAGTTGAATGGTAATGGTTGGTGTACTGGGTCACGCCTCTTCAGGGCTATTCGGTTTGAGGAGTGTTTTCCATTATTTAATATATTTCTTGGCCCAGAGGTCTATGATGTGTGTTCACGTGCTTTTACAATTCCATGGGCTCAAGATCACGGACAGGCAGCCTGGCAATAGGCCGTCCCTAGGCGGTAAACTGGTAAGGTACTGTCCAGGGACGGAAATGTTACAGGGGGTGGCAAAATGTTGTAAAAAAAATGTTGGCTAAATCATGCTTTGCTTGCTGACGAGAACATGGCCTCCCTTGAATATAATCCTTCTTAACCACTGGACTGCTGTGCAGTATAGGATGAACCCGTAGTCAGAGGGCACCATTCTTCCTTAACCTCTGTGAGCAGACTCACACTCCTCATAGTCTCCAGAATCCCCCCTCTCCCTCATTGGCTAAGACCGTGGCAGATAGGGAGGAGAAAGTTACAAAACCAGGAGCGCGAATCTCCATTATGGAGCACCATGTGAAGAACATGATAGGAGATAGTGTTGGGGGCAGCAGATATAAGGTAGCAGCTCTGCTACCCCACCCTAGCATCATCCTGCTCTCTTCAGGCCCTCAACAGTCCCACAAGCCACTCCCTCCAAAAGTATATTGCCTTTCACCAGCAGCTGTCCATCTCCCATACAGCATCCATGCCCCAGTTGGCCACTGCCCCCAGGTTCTTAACTGCCTAGGCAACTACCCAACTGCCCGGTCCACACCAACCAGTACAAAACTACCTCCTGCACCCCCTTCTCAAAAGCAGCTCAGTCTGACCTCCACTCCTCAGGCTTAGATGCCTAGTCAGAGGCGTCCCCACTCTCCAGCCATTCCCCCAACCCCCAGCTCATTATCATCTCAGTCAGACCCCCACTCTCCAGACCCAACCCACTATTTATGCCCCTTGGTCAGCCCCCCACCCCATCAGCCACCTGGTCAGACCAGTTGCTCCTCCCCCTCAGTCTGACCCTTCAGACCCTTAATCAGACTTGCTCCCCATTCTCTCATCTCAGGCCTTCCCTTTATCCCCTCAATCAGATGCCCAGAGGGGTTACTGTAGTGTGTGCATGTGGGCCGTTTATTGTAATGTGTGTGTGTGTTTGTGGGGAGTGTTATTGTTGTGTGTGTGTGGGGGGGTAGGGTGTTGCTCCAGAGATCGGCTGCTTCCTGCCTAGTGGAGAAACACTTTTTTGGGGTAATTTTTGGGGGGAGGGGGAAGGAGGGGTGTTTAAATAGTGCTTGCATAAGCAAATATTCTAGGGACGGGCCTGCCTGGCAAAGTCATCTCGATGTTGATATAATTTACTAAATCTGTGGCATTATTTCTCCAATGAAGTGTTCAGTGTTTATTTTGCGACAAGGGGGACGCAAGAGCCTGCATAGGCCATGTCCCAATCTTGTAATTGACCTGTTACAATTATATATCTGCCCTTCTTTCTGATTTAATTGCTTCAGGAGTGACAGAGGGAATGACAGCTAATCTGTTATTAATTCAATCACAACTAATTTCTATAGCTTTTCCGAGTCTACATAAACTTGTGAGTAGTTTTTGTCCTAATAGTAGAGAATCTTTTCAGCTTTAATATGTGTCTTCTGTAGAAATATAATAGATTTAGCTTTTTTATAATCAGATAAAGCCATGTTTAACATTAATGTGTGCTATTTAGATCTTCGACATTGTGGAAAATGATTTTAATTGACATAATTCACTAAAGTAATTTCAAATATTAGAGTTGTTTGAAGCAAGGTAAGAAAAAGAAAAGAAAAAGATAAACATTACACTAGGGTCAAATCAACATGGTAAGCTACAATCAGATCAATTCCTACAGTAGGTGCATTTGTCTTATTAACAGAATGCAGGGTGAAAGTATGGGACAAGCAGGGTAAGGGCAATCTTTGTCTCCAGACAAAATAAAGAATGTAAACAGGAGTGGCCATAGAATGTCCACAACTAAGTATAAACATAAACCAAACACTTATATTATCTGGATATGATATCCCCAATTCTGATGATATAAAGGGGCTACTAACTTCTGTTATTTGCACATTATGTTCAACTTCATATTTTGCATCTTTTAATTGGAGTAGGCACAAAGATATATACATACGTACATATGTACATTATTATACTTTTATACTTTGTGCGTTTCACTGAAATACTGCCGGCAAGCACCGATATCGAAGCCCCATTTGTTCTAAACTTTGGTCGTATAAAGTATTTTGGTAACTATTTCCATCAAGAGACTAGATCAGTAAAAAGAAGTATCCAATCTTCTTTAAATTTCCTCCAGCCACAAATGTCATAAAATCTGCTATGAATGAGCAGAAATATTTAGCAAACATTTACTATAAGTAGCTAGAAGAGCTTTAATCTCTGACTGATAATGATAAAATGTTTGGGTTGCAGCATTTGCAACATACAGTATGAATTGCTCTCAGCCTACTACTTTCTCCCTTTTTAACACTAGGGTAAGTGAAGTGATATCCTGTTAGAGACTTTTGCATCCTAGACACAAGTGTTCAGAGGGGCATTGTAAATTATATGCAATCACATTATCAATAGAAAACATTATTGCATCCTGTTACAGGAGTAGTCATTTAGTATAATTTGTTAAATGGGAAAGAGAAAGTGCACTTAGTACCCACAGTAATAAAAGCTGCTGGATAACTCGATTAAACAAGCATTAGCATGCATTAAAAAATCATCCCCTTGCAAACAAAGCATTGAGTTCGTGCACTTGCATGCATTATGAGCCAAATGAAGTACTGAATTTAAGTATTATGTCAACAAATTGAACATACAAAATAGGCAACACAATGTCTCTGAGCTAGAAAATTAGATACATATCACAGCAGTTCAGAATATTTAATGTTTTTTCTCTTGTTAACAACTTTACCATACAACAGCAATTCTGATTCACCTTTTGGGGGGCAGGCACCCAGCGTTCATTAATTAGAGTCAAACAGCAAGATTGACAGAAAGAATGCATGATTAGAGGAGTTTTGTTTTGGGGTTTGTGCACTGATCGATTCATGAAGTAGCATTCCTTCTGTGGCTTCTGTGTCACTTTGTGTTCATACACATTTTATTTATCCTAATCTTTCAGTATTTTGGGGGGTTATTTTTAATTATATGCAAAATGAAATAAAAAAATTGTAAATAACCAACTCTGATAAACATGACTTTAATGCTATTTTGAGAAACCGCAACAGAAAATGTTGATCCGAATGTCATTACATCTTGATGAGCAGCCTTAGCTTTAGGCATCCCATGACCTTTACTCATCTGACATAATCTATCTAATCAATCACAGGAGTAAATAATAAATCATTGACAAAACCAAATGTGCACTATACAGTATGTTAGCACTTCTTAGTGCATGCTTAATGATTACTTCATTAACTGTTCAGGGTGCTCTCCCTATGTACTGTACAGTAATCATGTAACTCATTTTAAATTAAAAATGAAGTTTTTGTATCACAATGAATAATAGTGTTTGTGCTTTCCTTATAATGTGTGCTCTTTATCGCTTGACTAGAGACTTTGCCCGAGTACGCAAACCATGCGAAACAGGCCCTTTTTTATTTGGGAAAAATGGTGCGTCTCACTCACTGTTTGTGAGCAATTCTCCATGTATTTAGTCAATGTGCATTTGAGTTTTGTTTAATAACACAAATTCCCATATAGCACCTAAAATGGGTCTTTTGCAATGGGAGGAGGGAAAAGGATGAGGAAGAGTGCTATTTTACTAAATTACCCAGTCACCTTTATACCTCCACAAACACTCAATTATACAATACATGGAGGGATATCTGTATAAATAAGCCTAAACACACCTTCAATATCTGTGAAATGTGCTCATTTGGATCATTTTAATATACTTTGCATATCCAAATTAGTATATTTTCCAGGAAGTCATATTTCAGGTTTTAAATGGGAGTTTGTATCATTAAACAAACTTAAAATGCTTGCCACATGACTTGCAAATTGTGACTGAGCTACCATTCATTGACAAAACAGCACATTGATAGTGGAAAGGTGTTATTTCTGAGAATCTTTTAGTCCTTAAAAGCTCTACAAATTAGTTTGCTGGAAATCGACATTGAAAAAAGTAAATGTAATAAAAGCTTGCGAATGCCTTTTGGAAAGTTTTGCATATCTCTACTCTTGACTGGATAATGTCATTTTCTTCCACATATTCAATTAGTTACAAATTATACTAGAAATACAAGATGTTATACATAGAGATGGGAAGTTGGTCATAAATAATTCTACCTTTCCCACAATAACGGTTTGAAATAATGTATTGCGATAATGATATTTAACGCGATAAGTACATAATAAACAATTTTTTTAAAGAATCATCAAAATGTCTCTGGTCACCCCTTCCTCACCCTCCCCCAATGTCTCCCCAATGTTTAAGATAGACATTGAGGGGAGCAAAGGGAGAGCGGGAGATTACAGGCAGGAGGCCATTGATACTGTAGCATCAATCAACAATCGGATATCCTGTATGCATGTAGTAAACATGCAACATGTACCAAGGGGGAGCTTAAAAAAGTTGCAACAAGGGGTAATTCCACAGTAAATAATTCATAATAAGCAAAATAACATTTTCTGTACAAGAGAAAATACAATCATACTATAGCTAATATGTTGGAGTACAAATAAAGGAGAATGTTTTCAGACAATACGTTTTAGACAAGGATTGTCTTTGTAAAGTACTCATTTATGATTAAAGTAAAGCAGACATAATTTGTCCAGCAATATCCAACCTGTATAAAAATGCTTCTTACCATTCAAAAGCAATAGGTCACATTCAGAAGGTATAAACCCATCTTAATTCCTTAAAAGCTCAGTTATTGTACAATACTGTGAAGAATGTCACAATATATATGTTATGGGAGGTTACAAACGCAAATAATCTTTTTCTCAGAGAAAACCTTGAAGATTGCAGCTGTCTAAAGTAGGGATAAGCAGATTTATATGTTTGTGTGAAAGGAAGAAATGTCTTTAAATCACAAATCATGAAACTGTCAATCATGTGCAAATACATTCAGTCCCTGAGCTTAAAGTAGAAAACTGATGATAGAAATCACAGCCATCAAAATACATCTCATCTGCACTTAGGTGCATGAACACCATTGCGAATAATTGTCTTCTCTTCAGATACCCCCAAGGGTGCTGCTGGTAACATTCAAGGCATTCAAATACACCATTTGCACTCCACCTTAGTTCCTGAGGGAGTCCCATGCACCACCATTAATAGGTATAGCTTAGACTCCATATTCTAGCAGATCCATAATAAGCATGGCTAGTTTTTTGTCTACTAAAGACATGAGACAGAGATGGGAAAATATGGATAAGCATACACCTAAAGACACTGGAGGTGAGACTGAAGAGAGAGATTGTGATATTTTTCACACATTTTTCAGACTAGCAAACACTCTGAAACTTGAATCAAGATATTGGTGGGACATGGTTTATCTGAAAAGATATGTTGAGGAAGGGAGCAAACAAAGAGGGTTGAGACTCCCCAAAAAAAACACATTTGATGAGGACAAATTCTGCAAAATCTGGAATGACAATTAGATGCAGGGTCATTTGCACTCATCAAATTATTGATCACATATAGGGGGGGAAAAAAAGCTTATAACATTAGAAACAGATATCGTGAATCTGCAACGGGAGCTCAAATTATATAGTGGCATAACAGAATTTAATGAGCTTGAAGTAGAACTTAATCATAAAATGGAAAAGTTTTAAAATGAACTAGTGGCTAAAAAAAGTAATAACATTTAAACAAGGTCTAGATGATTATAATGTAGGATTATAAGTAATTGGGCTAAATTCAAACCCAGTGCACAACTACAGTAGTTGGACAAAAAGACAGATGGAGGAATAGAGGTAGGGATCATACTCCCCAGACCAATTATCCCCCCCAGAAAAATAATCAAAAGATTATGCACAAAATCATCATACTAATACGTTCACTAGGAGTGACGAGGGTAGGCAGGTGAATCACTATCGAAATCATTCCACACCACGCTCAGCTCCTTCAGCTCATACAGTAGATTAAGTAGAGAGAAATTTGGACAACAGGAAAGGTCATTTAAGTTCTCAGACAATAGAACACCTACACACATAGCCCCACCACTTATCAATTAATCTCTTGGGAGATTTGGTTTTGAAAGAATTTAAATTTGTAGTGAAAAGTGTCTGGTAGGTTGTTTCAGTTTTGGAGTGCACGGTAAGAAAAGGAGGAGCGGTCGGATACTTTGTTCAGCCTTGGGACCAGTCTTTTGGAGTCAGATCTCAGAGCAGGAGTCTGGGATATGATCAGAGAACAACTACAGTATGAAAACAAAGGAGCACTTGAAACTACAAAACAAAAGTTTCTAAATGTTCTAGTGAGGAGAACTTAGGGCTTGATTGGGGTGGTTTAATATTTCTTACACAGTACACTATTGCGTGGTCACTGAAAATGTCAGGAAGGATGCCAGAGGATTGGATTCTACTGGGATTTGAAAAGAGAGAATCCAGTCTAGCAAGGAATGGTTGTGCGTGTGAGGATTCGCCATCCTGGCAGTCGCAGACCATCTCCTCACCGCATTAACCCTTCCGTGACTGTCATCCAACATGTGCCATCTTGGGGCCCAGTTATGCGCGCACGGATCTTGCGCGGTCTGACTCTCCGTCCGCGGGTTATGGCTCCGCCCCCGCTCTGATGCACGACGGGTGCGCTCATCCAGCCTCCCCGCTGACACACGTTCCAAGCTCCGCCCCCGCTCTAATGATAGACAGGACCATCATGGGAGTGACGGGCGTCCCAGGCTCCGACACCTGACCTCCATGACATGCACGGGTCAGCCCGTGATTGGTTCTGCACCAATCCCTGATTAGGCTGCATCATAGGGCACACCTCTGTGCACCAGCAGCCTATTGGACTCTACTTCCTGGACCCTGCTTATCTCTTGGATTTTGCACCTCTCCTCTCCTGATCTGGCTACTAATGACCATTCTCCAGTACTGACCTAGCTAAGTACTCCAACGATCCGATACTCTCCTATCTTGAACCTGGCTATGTACACCCGATGATCCGCTACTCTCCACTCCTGACCTGGCAAGTACTCATAACTATTCTCCAATCTATAATCCTGACCTGGCTTGCACGACTACTCTACATCCTTGCCGCGCCTGCGTATCTGTGGGTCGGCGTTAACCAATTCCCTACCTCAGCACCGCGGTCGCGCTTTGTTTGTGGTGAGCTACGCGTTACAGTGCGATTTCAGGTTTGTCCATGTGGGTTGGGAAATGAGTTGCGTTAGGTTAAGTGACTTGAGTTGTAACTGGATTTTGTGGTTTTTAGGGTCGAGCCAGTTCTTGAAGTTGAAGTCCCCAAGAACTAGCATCTCACTCTTCCCATTCAGAGAGGAAATGGAGCCAAAACCTGGGTGATATAGGTCAGGGACTGTAGAGGGGCTTTAGGGGGGCTGGAGATGCCAGCAAGCAAGATAGGCTTAGAAAAGGAGAGACAGATTCTGCCAACTAGGATTTCAAAAGAGGATGGTCTTGGGGGGCAATTCAACAGTGTAAATTGTAAGGTGTCTGCAATATAAAATAACACCACTCCTCCTCTCTTTGACCTATCTCTCCTAGAAATGGGGTATCCCGAATGGCAATATTTGCATCAGTAGTTTTAGGAGAAAGCCATGTTTCTGTGAGAACAATAACTTTGGGTTTATGCATATGGCACCATGCTCTCAGTTCATCCAGTTTGGGCAGCAGGCTCCAGATATTTACTGTATGTGGACGACAGATAGACCTTTTTGGAATTTGAAGGGTGTATTCTCAGGGGTATGGGACTGAGTTGAAATGGGAGGGCCTGGGTTAGGTTCAATATCACCTGCTAAAGAGAGAAATAGTATGAGTACAAATTTGAGTAGTTGTTTGCCAGTTGTACATTTGTGATGCTTGCCATTAGAATGAGCGGTGGTTGGTGTGCTGGTTTTTAGAGTTCTCCACCAACATTCACCAACATAGATAGTGCAAGGCTTTTGAGAAGTCCAGGGTGTATGGTGATATTGGAAGTGGGCCAGGAGGGAGGAGTTTGTAGTGGATAGAGGGAGTAACATTTCCGTGAGGCCACGAGAAAGAACAAAGTTGAGATACATACCAGGTTCATTATGGCAGGGGTAGGTAATGCTGCATGGAGCTGTTGTGAGCCAAGTATGTGTGTGTAGACTAAACAGCAGGGGTGTGCCTTTTCCTTGTCAAATATTTTGCTGCATCACAATGCTAGGGTCTATTCAGGGTTTGCAGGGTGCTGTGTGGGTGAGGGTTGAGGGAGGGGGAGGTAGTTGTGTGCAGTCAGTGTTGGGAGAGGCTGCAGTGATGTAAGTTTTAAAGGGTTGGGGGGTTAAGTGTGCAAGCTAGCAAGCATGGGGTCATAGTGTGGTCAGAGTAGCTCACTGTTTGTTGCCATGTATAGAAATGTTTGCAGTAGATGCAGTCCCCAGTCCACCTCTAGTCAAAATATAGTCTAACTATATTTTCTCACTTAAAATTATCAATTTAAATGGATCACTCTAAAATGCCAATGCAATCATTGCCAATGCAGAGGGGGGGTGGGGGTAGTTTTATACATCTAAAGCAGTCACATGACCCTCCCCAATAAATCAGCTGAATATAGATTCAGTTGGACACATTAGACTATTTAGACATTGTGCTTTCTAATGAGAAAGAAAAAGTTTTAACCAGAACATTTTTTAAACAATTTGATTGCAACAGTTATTTAGATTTTAATTGTAATCACCTTAAGTCCTGGAAAAATAATATCCCATACAGGCAGTTCCTGAGAATAAATAGGAACTGCACGCGTGATGTGGATTTCCAGGAACAAGCGATTCTTCTTTCAGACAAACTCTCTGAAAAGGTTATGATAAAAGATTGATAGTGGATGGATTAGAAAAGGCAAATAGGAAGGACCGTATGAGCCTTTTCAGACCAAACAGACAGACAAATGGAGTAACTGGTAGCACATTTCAGAAAGGGGAGGACCAGTGCTTGTTTATTACCAAACACAACAGGGGAGCAATGAATATTAGAAAAACAGTGCAAAAATACTGTAACATGCTAATCAATGATCCCATCCTAAAAGAGAATCTGAAGGCTAAACTGCAAATTGTTTTTAAAAGAGCAAGAAATATGAAAAACATTCTTGCCCCCAGTGCTCTAAGGAATACACAGCTTTCTCAGGAAATTGCTCAGAACAATAACTCTGAAGGAAAATGGCTATTAGGGGCACCTACAGGATGTTACAAATGTGGACTTGGTAGATGTATAACCTGCCCACACATTGTTAACAAAGTTAAAGAGTTCAGATCCAAAAAAACTAAGTAAATGTATAGAATCAAGGAGTATATAAACTGCAACACCCCCTTTGTAGTGTATCTACTTTCCTGTAGCTATGGAATGCAGTATATTGGATGTACCTTAAGGCCATAAAAGTAAAGATTCAGAGAACACCGCAGGAACATTGGCAAGGGTTTCCTCGGACACGAGGTTTCTAGACATTTTCTGTTTAAGCACAACAAGACCCCTCGAGCTTAACCATTACAGGCATAGAACATATTAAAGCCAGCAACATGAGGGGTGACAGATTTGGAAAGTTAAGAAGGCAGGAAACATACTTGATTTTCAAATTGCACACAATGCATCCAGATGGCATGAATGAAGACCTAGATTTGCTGACTTTCCTGAAAATTGAGCTTTGTGTAGCCTACATTCCCTCTCTGATGATAGCCTTTTAACCGGTCTACGGCGAATTAGGTATGTTTCATTATACTGTACATCGTTCTGTACGTACTTCGTATATATTTGCTCTTAAAGCTGATTTTTTTTACCCTTCAGTCCCCCTACTGCAGATCAATTTTAGTGAATTGTGATATATGTGCATGGATAGGCAATCACTTGAGTGAGTACTTACAACTGCATTATGAAGTATCTATTTTTCAACAAATACATATGTAATCTCTGGCATGTTTTAATCATTAGTGCGTTTGATTTTAAATGCATTTTCGTAAAAAATAGTCTCTGATTGTGATAAGTCACATGAATCATTGCATTTCCTGACTTTGATTAATATAACAATATATGTATCTGTTTCAGTCACTACTGTAAGCAGTAGATATTATATCATATGTTAAAATTATTCTAAATTCCTCAACTTAACTGCTAGGACCGAGTCCCCATTCCTTTATGTGCTCAAAGAGCATATACACTTTTTATCAATTTCTTACAAACCACTGATAGCTAATAATCTAGCCACCCCCCCCCCCCCCCGCATCCCCTGCCTATTTGGTGTGTCATATTTCAAGCACACTAAAGGAAGTTACTAATTAAAACAAATAAACAATATAAGGTGGAACAAAAAACATATTTATTAACATCTACAGTGGCGGCCGCCTTCAGCCTCGTGCGGCCACTTCAACGCGATTTTTAAAACCGCAGGCAGATGCGGCATGTTCCGGCCGTTTTAGGCGCCGCTAGCGGTTTCATCGTTTAGCGCTATTAGCGCTGTCTAGCCATGAATGCGACTGAACGCGGCAAAGTGCGAAACATATGGAAAACATCCCCAAAAAAATTTGGGGATGTAGGAGGATAAAAGGGGCCGCAACAGTATATAGAATAATTAATTCACATTGGTTGATCAATAAAACTAATAATGACAATCACTATCTAACAGCTCAATATTTGCTCAAATTAGCCCTCAAGATGACCCAATTAAGGAAATCGGACACTCTTTTGGCTGACCACCCTGAGTATACTACAAATGACATGGCACCAGTAGATGCAGAACCATCCCTGATGAAACCACAAGTGGGGAAAAATGTTGGAGGAGGAGCACAGCAATCACCGTCTGTGGCCACTTGCGTTCATCCACTCTCAACTGCAGTGTTCACTTCAGCTGAGAGACTGATAAAGTTTTTTCTGCGAGCTGGAGAAGGGACAGGAGCGCTGTCTGAGAGCGTTGTTTACTTCCAGGTACATTGCGTCACATCTGGGAGGACGGCGTACCATCGGGCATCACCGCGCACTAGTCAATAAACAACAAAGGATGCTGGTATCTTCAGTCAACATTAGGATCAAACCATGAAGCAGAGTTGCTAGCGCTGCCATGAAGCAGTGTTTTACAACCTTCAAGCGGACATACACCCAACCGTGAGAACCTGCACAAAACGCCCCAGCAGCCAGCAAGGACACAAAGTCCAATAACGATCCAGCCCAGCTGACACGGAAGCGGAAGGAGAGTACTAGAGAGTCTATACAGGCGAATATTACCTCTCTTTCATTATTTTTATTGATATAATAGTTCTCACCATTGTGTGAGTGCACCATTACATTTGTCAGGTGTTATTACACTTGTTATTAATTGCATAATCTGCACTAAAAAGTCTATTTCTTAACTTGCGCCCTCAGTTTCTTTTTTAAACTTTATTATACCACGATCTGTTTCTCTACTTTTTAAGATATTGCCATGTACTAGATGATCTGGAGTATGAACTCAGATATATTTGAGACACCATATATCATAACGTAAGTGTTTAATGTTTAAAACTATTGAACACTGGGTTTGTTAATAGCGATAATATACCACTGTGTTTCCCTGTTTTTTCTTTCATTATCTCACATGATTAAAATCACCGTGCCGGAGTCAACACGCTGGATGACATTTTCTTTTTCTGTAATATACAATATGCCCAACCTTATGAAACTGCATTATATGGAAGAGGATTAAAGAGGGAAACAATGCATTCCCAGCACTCCATTATCATAAATGAAAGCAGTCACTAGTGGGTTAAATAAGGTAATTATCTTTAATCAGTGGCAAAGGACCACAGAAATGGTCATATCACATTCAAAACGTAAAAAAATTATATCTAACTTTTACTGAAAGTTCCTATCATCCGATGCCACAAACTCATAGATGCAGAAAGTAAAAACCCTAAGAGCTTCACCTATAAATTGTATGTTGATACTAAATCACAAAAATGACATATCCATACAAGGTGTGGATAGTGAATAAAGTATATACAATGAAATCTAGACAAATAAAGTAAATACAATGAGGTGTAAGCTCTTGAGTTATTATTATACATTAATAATCAACAGGCAGATGCAGAAAATTGTCTAAATGAATATGGTACAGTACTTATCATGAGAAGCATAAATCCCAAAATAGGAATGGGTAAAAGGCAAAATATGTTCTTTCAACAAAGTATATATATATATATATATATATATATATATATATATATATATATATATATATATATATATATATATGTAAAGTTAGTGAGGGGGGGACATGTTTGAGCCACTATGTGGCCCTTCTTCTGGCCCATTCTGACAAACCAGGAGGTTATGTCATACTTCCTTTATCAGGAATATATCAAACAATGAAAACAGTATATTCTTTCAATAATAAGAGAAGGATTCAAGACAAGCGGCGAACAACATGTCAGGGAATTAGTTCTAGACAATAAGAAAGGGGGGAGCATATGCCACATCATAAGCATTAGTCCAAAAGGTAGCCCCCTCAAAAAGTGTTAACATGTAATCTGAAATGCTGATTGTGTGTACTGCACATCTCATTCAATTGAAATCTGTTTGCTTTCGGACAAGGTTAGATACGATCTTGACAAGCAGATGCATTGAAGATACTGAGAGTGATGCCAACAATTATGTTCTCACCCATAATAAAAGGTATTTTGCATGCTTAGCAATGTGTAGTCATACTGCTGTTGGTATCAGTATGGTTTAAATATTAATGTCAATGTTATAAAAAGGCAAATATGAAAAACTAATATAGAGATTGATAAGATTCAATGAGCCTATATTATGCAGTTAACAAATGGTTGTAAATATTGTTATCATTGTTAATCAGAACACATTATGGAATTTAACATTTTACACAAGATTTACAAAATGTGTAACGTTGGAATTGTTGATATTTTTAAAATGCACGCTCACTGTAGAGCAGAACTAATGCAATTGGTGAAATAAGAGGATTTATGTAAAAAAAAAAATCAACCATCCAACTCTAAGACAATACAACATTATGCTTAGTTGAAAAGATACTGAAGGGAAACCCTGGTAAAATCAACAAATGAATTGCAAAAGACCAGCTAAAATACAAAAAGAACCTGAACTAAATGTTTACCATATTAAACAGGCATTTTTTTCTATTCATATTGTAAAAACTAAAATTGACTGTGGCAGATAAAGAGATATTGCTTTGATCAGCTTGTAGGAATAATGTTCAGGGACAAAAAGTATCCTTTAACCTTACTTTCATTTAACCTAATGAGCATCCCGCGTTATCTGTTACTTTTAGAATCTGTACCTTAAGCTTGTTTTAATAAAGTATATACCTTGGAACATGAGTCTTTTCCTCATAAAAGCATTAACAAAAAGCCACATGCAGGAAATATTCAGAAATTAAAGTGTATGTCAGTTGTTCAGCCTGCACCATTTGTCTACACTGGAATGCTGCAATTAGTTTATAGTACTACTTAGCAAATCTCCATGTCATATAATGCTTTGGAAGATTGGATATTTTTCTAACAATATATGTATTTACATAGAAGATCTTAAGATCTGAAAATAATAATAAAAAAGAACTGAATCTTCTTCAGGCTCCAGATTACACACGGCTCAACAATCAATTTACATTGTAAAGCACACATTCTTTATCAGGGCCTTGCTCAAGCTGATTGGCCAAAAACTTTTCCAGATTTTTCTGAAAAACTTACTTTCAGCACATTCACACAATAAATATCCTCCATGTACGACTCTTCTAATGAGATCTTTCAGCTCTCATATGTGACACCCCTGTTTCACATGTTAGACAGTGCTATGAATGTGTATCATTAAAATAAAATAAGCATACTAACCTTGAGCACTTCATTCTAACCAGCATTTGAACTTCAATTTCTCTATTTAAATTTAAATCTTCAAAGCTACCATTGATTATGTCTGTGCAAACATTTTAATAAGGGCTGTGCAGATGAAATGCGTTGACTTTCAACACTGGAGACACCAGCTTGGATTCCCTGAACTGTTCAGTATCCATGGATACCAGAGACCAATAAAGCTGTCACTATCGGTGCAAACTCCTATGTACAGAATCTGCTATATTAATGAATAGCCAATATACTTAATATGCTGCCTGACATCAGGTGACTATTGCAAAGCTAACTGTTTGTTTGTGAAATCATGCAGTTTGCCTAATTCAAACTATTCTATATGGCTAATCTTTAACTTTGATATTAATTCTAATTTTACACAGTATATTGCAAACTTTCCAGACCTGAAGATAGTATGTTATGGATTTTGCTTAATGTATCGTCTAATAATATCTAATGACGTTTCCTATGAAACAATATGCAACAGGATTTATTGCAGGCAGCATATTATACAAAATAAAAAATCTATGAGGTCTAAACATAGAAACATGATAACATTGCTAAGCACTGTAATATAACACATTTGGGCTAAAAAATAACCAACCAGATGGTCAGCAAAATTAAAGTGTTCAGTAACATTTCCACCAGCAGATTAGTACTTTGAGCTATTCTATCACAACTAGTCACTTGTATTTAATGTATAATAATAATATTAGTAATTACTTTGCTTGTCAGGGCTTTTGTTGTAAAATAAAAGCACTTTGGAGACTGTGAGTTGCACTTTTCTCCTTAAATTAACCAATTCTCCTAAGAAAATGAGGAATTGTGCAGAACTGAGAAGGTTAAATCATGTGCAAAATGCAATAATTTGTTTCTCATTTATATTTCTTGGCATTGACAAGTAGAAAGAAACAAGGGTTGAATAATTCACCATAGAATTGTCTTAACGTGTTGATTAAAAATAAATTCTGATCATTTGTGCCTCATTTTTCCTAGTCAGCAATCATTTATCATAGGCAGAATCAGTATGCTATTAAGTCCAGGACAATTTGCAGCTCAACACTTAAAATAGGCAGATTGGAGAGTAAATAAATGTAAAATATGTCAAATTAAATGTTCTGCTGCATATGCTTATGGAAAATGTTCTTATTGTAGAATTTATTATGCCCAATACAGTTCCTTATTTGATGTATGAGAACTACTCAGCACTGAACTGATTATACTGTGACTTAACGTTTAGCATGATTGAGGCAAAATACTTACTGTACCATACATTGACAGAATGTAGGGGGAAAAGTGCATATTGGAAAAAGTGTGTCGGATGCATCTAAATGGGGTAAATTAAGTAATATATAGCACATTACAGACACAAGAGATGGTACTGTACTGTTTACCAATGAATAGTGTGCCCAAACTATAAAACCTCTCTCTCCCCCTAGCAAGTAATTAGTTACACCCCAACAACACATTCAATCCATAGAAATACCATAACAATATAATGTCACTAACTTTGATATATATATATATATATATATATATATATATATATATATATATATATATATATATATATTTTGTTCGACAATTCATTATAACTACTCGCCCGTGGCGGGTGCATTTAAGACGCTGGCGAGCCGTTGCTGCGGCTCTATGAATTCCCCTGCTCGCGCCAATTTAAAAAAAATAAATAAATAAATAAACAATACCCCTCTCTGAATGGGTTAACGCGGGGAAGAGGGCCGGAAGGCAGCGCTGGGTTAGCCCCTTCCCCCGATCTCCTCCCCCTCCTGTCCCTGATCTCCTCCCCCTCCTGTCCCTGGTCTCATCCCCCCCCCTGACCCCGATCCCCGCTTGCTGCCCTGTGGTGTCCGCCACCTTTTCTGCACAGAGGTACCGGTAAGTACTCTCTCATGCTTCCCCCCATGTCTCTCATACTCTCATGCTTCCCCCCCTGTCTCTCATACCCTCATGCCTCACCCCTTGTCTCCGGTGTGTTACCTTATATTTAGCCCCTGTGGTGGCTGCAAGCACGTCTCACCGTGGCTGCATCCACAGGGAGGAGGAGGGGGGGAGAGACTGTTCCCTTGCCGCTATCTTGCCTCCTGCCGCTTGGCACTCCCTTGTCTCCCATGGGCACACCACCTGGGATGCAGGAGATGGGCGCGCGGGGGGGGGGGTTGTGTTGCGCGGCTGTGCACGTGGGTGCCATGCCTCAATTTCCTTCAATGCCTCCCTGCCATGAGGCGAATCCCCCCTCCCCCACCGTGCGGAGGGCCCCCTGCCGATCGGCCAGCCCCCGCTACCATGTGGGACCCCCCCCCTACCGTGCGGAGGGCCCGCTGCTATGCGGCCAGCCCCCGCTTCCATGTGGGACCCCCCTTACCGTGCGGAGGGCCCGCTGCCGAGCGGCCAGCCCCCGCTACCATGTGGGACCCCCTCCTACCGTGTGGAGGGCCCGCTGCCGAGCGGCCAGCCCCCGCTACCATGTGGGACCCCCCCTACCATGCGGAGGGCCCGCTGCCGTGCGGCCAGCCCCCGCTACCATGTGGGACCCCCCCCTACCGTGAGGAGGGCCCCCTGCCTTGCGGATGAGTGTGTGTGTATGTGAGACTGTGTGTGTGTGTGTGTGTGTTTGACTGAGTGTGTGTGTGTGTGTTTGACTGAGTGTGTGTGTGTGTGTGTGTTTGACTGAGTGTGTGTGTGTGTGTGTGTGTGTTTGACTGAGTGTGTGTGTGTGTTTGACTGAGTGTGTGTGTGTTTGACTGAGTGTGTGTGTGTTTGACTGAGTGTGTGTGTTTGACTGAGTGTGTGTGTGTTTGACTCAGTGTGTGTGTGTTTGACTCAGTGTGTGTGTGTGTGTGTGTTTGACTCAGTGTGTGTGTGTGTGTGTGTTTGACTGAGTGTGTGTGTGTGTGTTTGACTTGTGTGTGTGTGTGTGTGTGTGTGTTTGACTGAGTGTGTGTGTGTGTGTTTGAATGAGTGTGTGTGTGTGTGTGTGTGTGTGTTTGACTGAGTGTGTGTGTGTGTTTGTGACTGAGTGACTGTGCCTGTTTGACTGAGTGACTGTGGGTGACTGAGTGGCTGTGTGTGTCACTAAGTGATTGTGTGTGACTGTGTGAGACAGTGTGCGTGTATGTGTGTGTGTACAGACACCCACCCACACCCACCGTCACCTGCCCACCCAAAGTCCCATCACCTGCTCACAGTCAGTCACCGTCACCCAGTCACCCACCTCCTGACCCTCCCTCTCTCTCACCCTCTCTCTGTCTCTCTGACTCTCTCTCACCCTCTCTCTGTCTCTCTCTCTCACCCTCTCTCTGTCTCACTCTGTCTCACTCTCTCTCTGTCTCACCCTCTCTCTCTGTCTCTCACCCTCTCTCTCTGTCTCTCACCCTCTCTCTCTGTCTCTCACCCTCTCTCTCTGTATCTCACCCTCTCTCTCTGTCTCTCACCCTCTCTCTCTGTTTCTCACCCTCTCTCTCTGTCTCTCACCTTCTCTCTCTGTCTCTCTCACTGTCTCTCTCTCCCTCTCTCTCACTGTCTCTCTCACCCTCTCTCTCGGTCTCTCTCACCCTCTCTCTCTGTCTCTCTCTCACCCTCTCTGTATCTCTCTCACCCTCTCTCTGTCACTCTCTCTGTCTCTCACCCACACTTTCTCTGTCTCTCACCCACATTTATTTATTGTCTCTACTTTTAGTGTACACATACAGTACAACCATGTTACTTGTTGAAATAAAACTTCTTGCTAACAGGGCAGCCAACAGTGGGGGACAAATGGCACTGGCGTCCCGGGCCATGTGGTCAGGGGGGCCCAGCCACCAGGGCCCCCTGCGCAGCCGGGCGCCAGTTAATTAAAAAAAAAAACACCTATGCCGCGCCGGGTCTCACTGTTGGCGGCTCCGGAAATAGGGTGGGTTAAGGCTTCCGGCGTGAGAGGGAGGCCCGGCATGCGCGGGAGCAGCATTGGGTGACAGGTGCAGCGGGGCCGGCAGCAACTGCTGTTACAAGCCGCCAGGCCCCTCACAGCACTGCCACCTCCTCCTTCCCCCCCCCCCCGCCACCACGCTATCCCCCCTCCCCACCGGGCCATCCCGACATCCCCCCGTCGCAGCATTGGGCCCCACCCCCGCGGCACACTTTGTGGCGTGCGTGCAGCGGGGCCGGTGGCAACCGCTGTGACCAGCCGCCGGGCCACCCGCTGTACCGCCACCCCCTCACAGCCGCCGGACACCCCCCCCCCCCCCACAGCCACGGGACACCCCCGTACCGGCCTCCCTTCAGCATCGGCCCCCCGCAGCATTGCCCCCCCCAGAACCGCCGCCACCACCCGCAGGCACCGGCACGCTGCCCCCCCCTGCAGGTAAGTCTGATTGTTTTATATATATATATTTATATGTATATGTATTGTGGTATTTTTTATATGTATTGGGGGTGTTGGGGTATTTTTTATATGGATTGGGGGGCTTGGGGTATTTGTTATATAGATTTGGGGGCTTGGGGTATTTGTTATAAGGATTGTGGAGCTTGGTGTATTTGTTATATGGATTGGGGGGCTTGGGGTATTTGTTATATGAATTGGGGGTCTTGAGGTATTTGTTATATGGTTTGGGGGGCTTGGGGTATTTGTTATATGGATTGGGGGGCTTGAGATATTTGTTATATGGATTGGGGGGCTTGGGGTATTTGTTATATGGATTGGGGGGCTTGGGGTATTTGTTATATGGATTGGGGGGCTTGGGGTATTTGTTATATGGATTGGGGGGCTTGGGGTAGTTGTTATATGGATTGGGGGGCTTGGGTATTTGTTACATGGATTGGATATATACATATATCCAATCCATGTAACAAATACCCCATATATATATATATATATATATATATATATATATTGGGTGTGTGGGGTTTTTGTATGCATTTGGGGGGGAGGTTGTATATACTTGGGGAGTGAGGATTTAAAAAAAAAAAGTATTTGGGGGTGGGAAGTTTTTTGCATTGGGTGGGAAGTTTTTTGGTATATACAGTATCTTGTGGGGGGAATTGTGTGTGTGGGGGAAGAATGAATGAATGTGAAGTAATTGCCTTAGGGAGAGGAGAGGGGGTGAGTGAGGAAAAGGGGCAAGTAAAATTGAGAAGCAGGGGAGAGAAATACATGCGAGGCGGGAGAGTCAGATGGGGTGAGACGGAAGGGAGAGAAATACATGGGATGGGGAGGAAAGAGAGGGGACTCGTGAGGTTTGAAATGGGGAGGGGGGGGGGGGCGGCGGGCAATACTGCCGACACGAGGGGGGGGGGCTGCTTAAAATGTTTGTCCCGGGCCTCACAATTTCTGTTGGCGGCCCTGCTTGCTAAATATGTATATAGACTACATTTTATCTTCTCTTTATTGTTATGATACCTGTCAATAATTTTTATTTTATTTTTAAACGGCAATAGTGCTGATCAGGGCACTATCGCAATGTTTCTGTGATATACTCTAGTGCCCTAATCGACAGTAGCATGGTTAAATGAATAACCTTTTCAGTCTCTCTCCGAATGTTGCTAAAACCGCAAAATATGTAGAATATGAATAAATAAAATCCTTCCTGAACATGTTTGAAAAACCTCCCAAAAATGTGTTTACTGAATTTGGAGACATTTCTACATCTCTTGCTGATAAGATGAATAAAGTGCGTTTTAAATACATAGTACACCCAAAACATTAATGGATACACCGCTCACGTATTTAAATGCTTATGGATAATTTATATGCCAAATAACTATATCTAATATTTTAAAATATCAAAAATTTAAGAGGATTTAATTTAACATCTTATGTGCCCTATAGGCGTATAGCGTAGGTCATGAAGGGTGGCACCCTCGAGAACCTTCTGACATACGCTGTAGCCATTGGGATAGCTCATTTTCTAGGGGACATTTCTGCAAATTAAATGGAAGGGCCTCCCCATCCATTTACATCACAGGAAGGCTGAAACAATTGCATGAGCTCTAAGTAGAACGATCATGTGATCGCTAGCGCTGGAAGAGCTGTGGGTGCCAGAGAGGCTGGAAGGGCTGTGGGTGCCAGAGAGGCTGTAAGTGCTGGAAGGGCTGTGGGTGCCAGAGAGGATGTGAGTGCTGGAAGGGCTGTGGGTGCCAGAGAGGATGTGAGTGCTGGAAGGGCTGTGGGTGCCAGAGAGGATGTGAGTGCTGGAAGGGCTGTGGGTGCTGGAATGTCTGTTGGTGCCGGAAAGGCTGTGGCCTTGGAGGTGGCAGGACCCTCCTGGTACTGAAGGAATTAAAAGAATGGGGTGTTAATGTTTTAACGTTATGCTCCAAACCTATTACGAATTTTTTTTTAAATAGGTAATATACTCTTACACATTTTACAGTATCTTTGTGGTTTTATAAACACACTAAAACTTTTTCAAATCATATTCTATCTTTTTTAATAACTGTAATTATTCGAAGTAATGAGCAGATATAAAATGTTACAACAGTCTCTTCAGAATCCATTATAACATGATATATTTTATCACGAATACTGTATATCCCGCTATGTTGATTTTGCTCTTTCAATTTTGACTCTATTATTCAGTACATTATCATTTATTTTTTTCCTATAGATTATAATTTAAGAATAACCTTTAACTCCAATACCCATAAGTACTATAGATCAGTGATAATGCCACTGTCTTTAAAGCAGGTGAATCCGGTTTGAACCCTTTCGTCAGTTCTCCTTGTGGCAAGTCAGGTTGTATCCCTTTGCTTCTGGCATCCAGAATTCAATTCTATGCTCTATGGGGGAGGGATACACTGGGCCTAAAAAAATCTATGTACAGTGCTGTGTACTTTGACAGTGCTTCATTAGAAATAAAAATTAGTCTTATATATCAATATATAGTATTATTAAGGATGGGACATTAATGGTGGTTCTGGAAAAATGTTTTTTTTTTTGTTAATATTGGAAAAAATGTTACAAATTATTTTTACGTTTGGCGGATTTTATTTTTTAGAAACGTTAGCAAAATAACAATCCACGGATGATCCTTTCATCTGGATTTGAATATTTGATCTGCAAATGAAAATATATTTGTTCTGAGTGCTAATCGAATGACGAACATCAAAGTGTGAATTGAACATTGAATTCTCGAACTGCCCAACTCAGAATTTAAATCTAATGTCGAAAAGACAACATTCCAATTTCAAACCCGCAAATGTGCCCATCCTTAACCTTTAGAGTGCAATCATCTAACCAACAAAGAACAGCTACTTTGGAAACATCTCTGTTGCTGACCTTATGGGACGACAGTGTGGTCCTCTTAGAAGTTTAGAGCAAGTAATGTTATTAAGCTCAGTCATTATTTCTTTTAAATTGCAGTGTGTTCATTCTGCGGAAACCCAAAACATGAAACGCTCAGATATTTGGGTTTTGGATATTGAAAAAAAAGGCTTCTAAGAATACCTCAGTTTCCACAATAAATACCAGCTTTGTCTCAATGGTAGTCATTCATTTGAATGTTCCTTAACTCACTGGCTACCAGAGGAGCAGAGCAATTCATTGGCAGTCAAGAGGTGGACTGCTTCCATTTAGTAATTAACCCTGTGTGATTTTCAGTGTCAAAGCATAAAGCAATGTTGGGGTCAGTCACCAAAAATCAAAAGCCAGTACTATCTGGTAAAAACAACTCTAGTGAACTGTAGTTATTCTCCAATCTCCGCCAGCCACTTATTGAATACTGCCTTCTATTGTTTTGAATGCATTAACATTTATTATTAGTGTTGGCCCTGATGCTATTTTGATGTTTGTTTTCGTGAAATCGTGCTCTGGCTCAAGTTGTTAACGCTGAGCACTTATAATACTGTTTAAAGTTTCAACTGTATAACAAATGTTAGTTCAAACTCATAAATGAAAAGGCAGTTACATTATTTTCCTTAACATTTAACATTGATAGCAAGGTTTGTCTGCAATAATATGCTCAAAAAAACTAAAAAGATCTTTTTATTTGTTACTTTTGACCTTTCATGGGTGTCCTTTAGTCTATTTTCTAGCAAAAGTACTATGATATACTGTAGATAGTAGGGTAGTAAGTAAAACATGTTCACATGCTTATGATTTTTGTGAAATTTTGCACAGGGTTGTTTGTTAAGAAAAGCCAAAGATTATATAGTATACAGTATAATTTCTAAAAAGCCCAGATACAAAAATGTCTTCCTATTACTTGGCAGTTGAGTAACTAATCACTTATTCAAGACACAGCATTACATACTGAATACCGTGTCCCACTCCTTACAAGGGCTTAAACATACTCCAAGGCAAAAACAACTGGTTCGTGTCAAACTTGTGCCACAAGAAGTATTTTTCATATTTTGTATTTTAGAAACTGACAAAAGATGTTTATAACCTCACAGTAAATCTGTATTCTAAATGTCAAATACAGTAGCGCAAGTTGCATAGTTTCATAGCAGATGAGGTTGAAAAAAGACATGTGTCCATTAAGTTCAACCTTTGCTGAATTTAGATGACAGATATGTATCCTATATTTGTATTTACAGTATATTGATCCAGAGGATGGCAAACAAAAAACCCCAGTGAAATATCATCTAATGATGTCTCATGAGGGGAAAAATTAATTCCTTCCTGACTCCAAATAACGGCAATCAGATTTCCCCTGGGTTCAACATCCTTTCCATGTTTATTAATGTAGCATAGCCTCCCGGCCGCTACTTATTTTCCTGGGCCTAATCAGTGTAAGCCCTGTTAGGTGCATGCAGTGGAGGGGTTAATTCATTCTTTTAAGGCTCTGTGTGCTTTTGCAGCCTTGGATGATTAGAAGTATCCAAGGGCGGGCCTTAGCAACAGCCAGAAAGTGCCAGCCTGAAGGAAGGATACTAATTGGTTCATCTGTAGTATGTGATGACCAATCAGTTTTCAACCTGCTCTGTTAAGGGGCAGAGTTACAATCATCTCATGAGGGTTGTTTCTGACACTTTCCCAGAAGTTTATTCAGTCTGTCTTCCCTCCCCATGAGGAGTGGGAGTGTGTGTGTTATCCTGGCACTACCAAGGATAAGACTCTGGGTGGGGCCTGCAAGGCCTTACACCTAAAGAAGGTCTGGGCAGTCTGTCTGACTTCTGATGTTATGCAATAAGGATCCAGTTGTACCATCACCAGTGTGCTTCACTGTCTTGCTGCTGAGAGAAGAACGTGTCAGTATGGGACATCCCGTGCTATCCAGAGGATCCATGCTGACTGGAGGCGCTGCACCAATGAAGAACTGAGGTAACCTGTAAACCTGTCCTGTTCTCGCCACAACACTGCAGAGCACTCAGCCCTCCTGTTACCACACAGGTGCAGCACATCACCTAAAGAAGTAGCCAGAGAAGCATTCCCCACTCCAATCTCACTTGGGGGGGGGGGGAGGGGTTTAACAAGGGCTACACTTATTTGGTATATCCCTGTATACCTTTACTTTATAAAAAATATGTCCAACCTTTATTTGAAGATATCAATTGTATCTGCCATTACAGTCTCCATAGGTAATGGATTCCACATTTGAGCTGCCTTTACTGTAAAGAACCCTTTCCTTTGTTGCTGGTGAAATCTCCTTTCCTCCAACCTTAAGGGATGTCCTTTGTACTGCCTTTAGGATGAATAGTTCTTTTGAATGCTCCTTGTATTAACCCTGAATATATTTGAACATCGTTATCATATCCCATCTTTTCTAATGTAACAAAATCAAAATTAGCTAGCCTCTCAGTCAGATTTTCCATCCCCTTTATTAATATGGTGGCGTTTAATTCCCAGCCGAAACGCGTAGGCCTGTGTCATCATCACGCAATTACGTAGTGTGTGTGGTGTTCCGTTGCTAAACAGAGGGACTCCTGTATACTGGGACTACTCCTGGCACCTCGTGTAGGTCAGCTATTGGCTGTAAGAGGTGAGACCGTTACCATCTCCCACTGTGCCTGTTCCTGTGCCTGGTATCATCGTGACTTTGTCTGCGGTCGCTTTTTCTGTGTGCGAGCGCTCCAGTAGCGGCTCCAGAGGCATATGGCTGTCAGTGGGTTAATCTTGAGGTCTCCCCCATTCCATCCAGCTGATCTGTACCAGAGAGTCCGTGTATAAAGAAATTGAAATAAAGTGAATACCCTAACTATAGCGCTAAACCTATTTAAGTGTTAACTAAACGTGAATGTGTGCCAATTGTGAATGACAAGAGGCGAAAGCTGCCGTAGGCTTCGCACAATGCAAATTACCTCAATTTACATACAAAGCTGTGAAGGTGAAATTGGGATACCTGGCGCTTAAAGAGTCACTGTATCCATGGGAAACAAAACCAGTCTCTGAAGAGTGTTTCAAAGTCCAAAACTTGAAGTAGATGGCTGTGATGTTTCTTTCTTGCTATTGTTCTTCAATACACCTGAAATTGATAAAAGGGTACACCATTGCGCAGTATCACTGATATTTGATGTTAGCCCCTAATTCCAACTTCCCCAGTGTGGACTGAATACACTTACCTCTGCGGCCGAGTTTATTCGAGCATTTGCCCGTTCTCGGCCGCAGCAGTAACCTGGCGCGCGCCGGAGGGTGCCGGGCGCGCGCTGAAGCAGCGGAAGAGCGCCCTCCGATCGGGGCGCTCTCCCTCCCGCTGCCGGTCCATGGGTCCCCCGGAACCCCCTGCCGCCGTCCCCCACATCGCGGGACACCAGGGCTCCCTCGGGGAGCCCTGGACGCGCGTGCAGGGGGCGCTGGCACCCGATGACACGTGACCGTGCATCGGTGATGCGCGGCACGCCGAGGGAGTGGGGCTAGCAAGCCGGGGCATCCCCCGGCTTGCGGAACTAGCCCTGCTCGAATAAATCGTGTCGGTAGTGTACAGGAGTGTTTCTTTTAGGGTACAGTGGAGACAATCTGTGCTTTATTCCCTTTATTTTCTTTATGTACCTCGAATCCCCAGGGTACTTCCTTAATGCCTTGGGATTTTCGTAGTGTCCAAAATACCTCGAACTCCACGAACCCCCAAATGAGGAATGAACAGTGAAAGAAGGGGGGTCACAAATTTATTGAAAAAGGCTACTGATAAGCCATATAAAACCGGCTAATAAGCCTGCATAAAAACAAATGAACAATGACTCACATGTACTCACATGAATACATGTGTTACAAAACAACACAAGGATGCCGTCCACTGCTTGTACTGCGCTTCCTGCGCTTGCACCGGAAGAGAAGGGCTCTCTCACAGCTTCTCCTGACCGGTTTGGTGTAACTGGTGTCTCTCCCCCCACTCGGTCACGTTCCGGTTTGTGACCAGCGGTTATGGCAGACTCCTCACCTCACAAGCCGCAGGGACAGCACTGCGCTCACGGGATCCTAACTCCTCCCACCCTAACGCGTTTCGTGACGTAGGCACGCCACTTCCTCAAAGGGATGAGGAGTTACTGCTGAATTAACTTTATATACCCTCCAGAGGTAATTAACCTTTCGGGTGTGGTAGTAATAATGATTGGTATCACATGTTGGTGCACATTAATCCGCTATGTAACCCTGTGCATCTAAAGATGTTAACACCTTAGGATTCAGATGACAACATTCCAAGCAAACTAACACCTGAAACGTGATACAACAATTTAAACATATATGACATGATAAAATCTTATACAATATGTAAAATGAACCAACCCTATCAAATGAACTAAAATTTACTGTTACTAAAAAATGGGACATATTAGACTGTTTACTCTTTTAAAAATGAGGCCAGATCGAATTCTATGTTCAAACCCTTGGGGGCTAGGGTTTTTAAGGTGTATATCCAAAAACTTTCCTTTTTGGATAAATTGTTCAACCTATCACCCCCCCTCCAATTAGGTTTAGGGCAATCTATTCCCTTACATATTAAACCTTTTGGATTCTGATTGTGGACTAATCTGAAATGATTGGAGACACTATGTGTCTCCAAACCTCTTTTAATATTGTAAATGTGTTCTGCTAATCTGCGTGTCAATGGTCTTCCCGTTCTTCCCACATATTGAAGTCCACATGGACATTGCAGGAGATATACGCAAAACCTGCTTTTACAGTTGATAAATGTGCCAATTTCGTACGTTCTGTTCGTAACTGTGGAACAGAAACTGGCACATTTCTCACTGAAGCTGCAGGCCGTGCACTTTCCACATACAAAATAACCTTTAAAGTCAGATAGCCATGAGAACGTCTTATGTTTCAATCTATCATTTGGACAACTTGGTGCTAACGAAGCCTTAAGATCCTTGGCTTTTTTATAAATGATTTGGGGCTGTGAGGGTAAAATAGATTGTAATATGGGGTCTCGCTGGAGGATTCCCCAATGTTTTTTTAAGGTTTTTACTATTTCTGGGGCCATACTGTTGTATTTTGTGATGAAAGGTATAAATTCTCCTTCTCTCACTTTTTTGGTTTTCCTACGGTTTATGTCAACCAATGATGTTCTATCTATTTGATTCACCTTTTCAATAGCCACATCTATTTTCTGTTTGTTGTAATTACGTGCCAGAAACTTGTATTTTAAATCTTCCACTTGTTCCTTATAGATGTTATTTTGAGAGCAATTTCTTTTTAGTCTCAAGGCTTGTCCCTGTGGAATATTATCTACCCATTTAGGGTGATGGTGACTGGACACCAAGAGGTAAGTGTTGGCATCCACCTCTTTAAAGTATGTTTTTGTATGCACAACATTGTTCTCTACATATAAGGTGAGATCTAGAAAATTGATCGACACAGGGTCACTATTAAAAGTGAATCTAATATTACAGGTATTGGCGTTTAGATAATCCTGGAACTCTGTTAGTTCTTTTTGAGTCCCTCTCCAGACGCACAGCACATCGTCAATCTGTTCATGGCTATGGCTATGTGGGAACATGGACAGATTTGGGGGAACAATCCGTTCGGTGCGGGCCTGGTGCTCTGGAAACATTACATTGACGATGTGCTGTGCGTCTGGAGAGGGACTCAAAAAGAACTAACAGAGTTCTAACGGACTAAACCTTTAGTCAGAAGCACCAACAGCTTCATACAAGATACCACAGATTTTCTCAATAATCTTAACAACATCAACCAACTACCATCCAACACACTGCTAGTTACCATGGATGTAGAATCCCTTTACAGCAACATCCCCCACAAGGATGGTATTGAGGCATGCCTGCATTTCCTTACAACATCTCCCCTGGATCAGAAATACAGCGCGGATGTAATTAACAAACTGGTAGAATACATCCTCACACACAACTACTTCAGCTTCAACAAGGAAATGTACCTACAACTAATGGGGACTGCAATGGGTACCAAGATGGCACCGCAATATGCCAATCTTTTCATGGCAAATCTTGAACAAAGATTCCTAACTACATGCCTCCACAAACCCTACAAATACTACAGATACATTGATGACCTGTTTATAATATGGACAGAGGGTGAAGAAAACCTAAAACAATTCCACGAGTCCCTAAACTCATTCCATCCATCAATAAAACTCAAAATGGATTATTCTGCAATCCTAATAAACTTTCTAGACACGACAGTAACACTGAAAGATGGGAAAGTACACACATCTGTATACAAGAAACCAACAGACAGATGCAGTTACCTCCACAACTCCAGCTTCCATCCCACTCACACCAAACAAGGTATCATACACAGCCAGGCTATAAGATACCACCGCATATGCTCTGACACTGAAGACAGAAACAGGCATCTCACAACCCTGACCGAATCGTTCAGACAGAAGGGATACAAACCAAAGACTATTGCCAAAACTATTACATCTGCACTAAAAGCCCCACGAGAACACCTGTTACAATACAGACAGAAAGAACCTACCACACGCATACCACTAGTGACCACATACAACCCTACCCTAGAGGGAATACGAAAAATAATCAAAGATCTGCAACCCATACTGACAGAGGATGCGACATTAAAAGAAATCTTTCCCAAACCTCCCATTCTTGCATTCCGGCAACCACCAAACCTCAAACAAAAATTAGTCAGCAGAAAACTTCACAACGATTTTAAAGACATGAATAACGGCACAAAACCGTGCAGCAACACACGCTGCAAACTCTGCAAACATATTTGCCAGGATCCCACAGCCAGTCACAACCATAGAACATTCAATGTTAAAGGATCATACAGCTGCACATCCACGAATATAGTGTATATGATTCAATGCAACAAATGTGACCAAGGTTGCTACATTGGGGAAACCAGCCAAAAATTACAAGGAAGAATGAATATGCACAGACACTCTATACTCCATCACGAAGAAGGAAGATACTGCTCACCTGTGGGACATCACTTCTCACAACCAGATCATTCCATAAATGATTTAAAAATCAAAATCCTCAATGGAATGTTTAAAAGCACCCAAGAACGGAAAACATTTGAGCTCAGAATGATAAGACTCTTTGACACCAAAACCAAAGGACTTAATGTGGACATGGGTTTTCTCACACCCTACCAAAATTGTCTGTAATTATCCTGCTTGCCTCTATTCTTATCCACACTTTCTCTCCCCCCCCCCCTCCCAGCATCCCTTCCCCTCCCCACCTTTCTTTGACACTGTCCCCTGGCTTCAAACACTTAACACCCGACCTTATCTACAGTAAATATCTGTTTGTTTGTTTTTTGTTTGTTTTTTTTATTTTATTTTTTCTCTCTACACTGTTTTAGCATTGATTCCTGTGTAAATCAGTATTGCTGACCTGAAGAAGAGAGGAGAACTCTCGAAAGCTTGTCCTATGACATAAATTGTTAGTCCAATAAAAAAGGTATCACCAAATACTGAAGAACTCATTTATTCTGTACTATCGCAACTGGACTAACACGGCTACTTTCTGCTTTATATATATATATATATATATATATATATGTATATGTATATGTGTATATGTATGTATATATATATATATATATATATATATATATATATATATATATATATATATATATATATATATATATAGGGAGAGAGCCGAGAGAGAGAGAAAATAAAGAGAAGAGGGAGAGCAGAAAGAGAGAGAAAAGAGGGAGAGCAAAGAAAGATCAGACAGAAAGAAAAAAGAGAGAAAGAGAGAGCAGAGAGACATCAAAGAGAGAGAGAGCAAAGAGAGATAGCAAAGATAGATAGAGAGGAGAGAGTGCAAAGAGAGAGTGAGAAAGAGAAAGAGCAAGAGAGAAAAAAGAGAGAGAGTGCAAATAGAGAGAGCAAAGAGAGCAGCGAGAGAGAGAGCAAAGAGAGAGCGAGAGCCAAGAGAGCAAAGAGAGAGAGCAAAGAGAGAGAAAAGAAAGAGAAAAAGAGAGAAAGCAAAGAGAGAGAAAAGAGAGAGAGAGCAAAGAGAGAGCAGAGCGAGAGAACAGATAGAGATCAAAGAGAGAAAAAAAAGAGAGAGAAAAAAGAGAGAGAAAAAAGAGAGAGCGAAGAGAGAGATCAAAGAGAGAGAGAGAGAAAGAGAAGAGAGAGAGATCAAAGAGAGAGCCGAGAGAAAACAAAGAGAAGAGAGAGAGAGAGCAAAGAGGGAGAGAGAGCAAAGAGAGAGAGTGCGACAGAGCAAAAGAGCAGAGAGAGTAAAGAGAGAGCAAAAAAAGAGAGCAAAGAAAGAGCGAGGGAGCAAAGGAGCAAAGAGAGAGAGCAGAGAAAGAGCAAAGAGAGAACAGAGAATGAGAGCAGAGAGAGCAAAGAGAGAGAAAAGGGGGAGCAGAGAGAGAGAAAACAAAGCGAAGAGGGAGAGAGAGCAAAGAGGGAGAGAGAGCAAAGAGAGAGAGTGCGACAGAGCAAAAGAGCAGAGAGAGTAAAGAGAGAGCAAAAAAAGAGAGCAAAGAAAGAGCGAGGGAGCAAAGGAGCAAAGAGAGAGAGCAGAGAAAGAGCAAAGAGAGAACAGAGAATGAGAGCAGAGAGAGCAAAGAGAGAGAAAAGGGGGAGCAGAGAGAGAGAAAAGAGTGAGAGAGCAAAGAGAGAAAAGAGAGAGAGCAGAGAGAGAGAGAGAAAAGAAAGAGAAAAGAGGGAGAGAAAAGAGAGAGAAAATAAATATCAGACAGAAAGAAAAAAGAGAAAGAGAGAGAGATACAGAGCAGAGAGAGGTCAAAGAGAGAGAGAGAGAGCAAAGAGAGAGAGAGAGAGAGAAAAGAGAGTAGAGAGAGATCAAAGAGATAAAAGACAGAGAGAGAAGAGAGTGAGAAAGAGAAAGAGAGAGCCTAGAGAGAGAGCAAATAGAGAGAGCGAGAGAGGGAAAAGAGAGAGAGCACAAAGAGAGCGGCGAGAGAGACAAGAGTGCAGAGGGAGCAAAGAGAGAAAAGAGAGCAAAGAGAGAGAAAGCAAAGAGAGCAGAGAGAGAAAGCAAAGAGAGCAGAGAAAGAGCAAAGAGAGAGAAAGCAAAGAGAGCAGAGAAAGAGCAAAGAGAGAGAAAGCAAAGAGAGCAGAGAAAGAGCAAAGAGAGAGAACAGAGAGATGCAGAGAGAGAGCAAAGAGAGAGAAAAGAGGGAGCACAGAGCAGAGAGAGAGAAAAGAGAGAGAGAGAAAAGAGAGAGAGAGAGAGAGAGAGGGTTAGAGAGACAGAGAGAGACAGAGAGAGACAGAGAGAGAGAGAGAGAGATATCAGAGTGAGCCGAGAGAGAGAAAACAAAGAGAAGAGGAAGAAAGAGAGAGAGCGAGCAGAGGGAGACAGAGCAAAAAAAAAGAGAGAGTGTGACAGAGCAAAAGAGCAGAGAGAGCAAATAGAGATAGCCGACAGAGAGTAAAGAGAGCGAGGGAGCAAAAGAGCAGAGAGAGAGAAAAGAGAAAAGAGAAAGAGAAAAGAGAGAGAGAGAGCAAAGAGAGAGCAAAGAGAAAGAGAGAGGAGAGAGTGCAAAGAGAGAGAGGGAAAAGAGTGTAGAGAGAGATCAAAGAGATAAAAGAGAGAGAGAAAAGAGAGAGTGAGAAAGAGAGAAAGAAAGGAGAGAGAGCGAGAGAGCCTAGAGAGAGAGAACAAAGAGAGAGAGCGCAAAGAGAGCGCTGAGAGAGAGAGCTGAGAGAACAGAGAGAGAGAGAGAGCAAAGAGAGAGAAAGAGAGAGAAAAGAGAGAGAGAAGAGAGAGAGCCAAGAGAGAGATAAAAAAAGAGAGAGGGAGCAAAGAGACAGAGAGAGCAAAGAGAGAGAGAGAGAGAGAGAGAGAGAGAGCAGAGGGAGACAGAGCAAAAAGAGAGAGCAAAGAGAGTGTGACAGAGCAAAAGAGCAGAGAGAGTGAGAGAGAAAAGAGAGAGAGAAAAAAAAGAGAGCAAAGAGAGAGCGAGGGAGCAAAAGAGCAAAGAGATAGAGTAGAGAGAGAGAGAAAAGAGAGTAGAGAGAGAAATGAGAGAGTGAGAAAGAGAGAGAGCAAGAGAGCCTAGAGAGAGAGCAAATAGAGTAAGCGAGAGAGTAAAGAGCGAGAGAATAGAGAGAGCGGAAAGCGAGAGCTGCGAGAGAGAGAGCGGCAAGAGAGCAGAGAGAGAACAGAGAGAGTGAGCAAAGAGAGAGAGAGCTGAGAGAGAAGAGAGAGAGAAAAGAAATAGAGAGAGAGGAGAGAGAGAGAGAGAGAGAGAGAGAAGAGAGAGAGAGAGAGAGAAGAGAGAGATTGAGAGAGAGAGCAAAGAGAGAGAGAAAAGAGAGAGAGCAGATAGATAGATAACAAAGAGAGAGAAAAGAGAGAACAAAGAGAGAATGAGAGCTGAGAGAGAGAGAGAGAGAGCTGAGAGAGAGAGAGAGCTAGAAGAGAAAAGAAAGAAAGAGAGAGCAAAGAGAGAGCACAAAGAGAGTGCGAGAAAGCAAAAGAGAGAGAAAAGAAAGAGACAGCAAAGAGAGAGAAAACAAAGAGAGAGAGCAAAGACTGAGAGAGAGCAAGAGAGAAAAGAGCGAGAGGAAAGAGAGAGAGAGCAAGAAAGCAAAGAGAGCGAGAGAGTAAAGAGAGAGATAGCAAATATAGAGAGCGAGAGCAAAGAGAGAGAAAAGAGAGAGAGAGCAAAGAGGGAGAGGTGAGAGAGCAAAGAAAGTGAGAGAGCAAAGAGAGAGAAGAGAGAAAGAGAGAGAGCGAGAGCAAAGAGAGAGTGAGAGAGCAAAGAGAGTGAGAGAGTGAGAGAGCAAAGAGTGAGAAGAGACCAAAGAGAGACATAGTAAAGAGAGAAAGCGAGAGCAAAGAGAGCAAGATAGAAAAGAGAGAGCTAACGAGCAAAGAGAGAGAGCAAAGAGAGTGCAGAGAGAGAGAGAGAAAAGAGAGAGCAAGCAAAGAGAGTGATAGTGCAAAGAGGGAGAGAGAGAGCAAGGAGAGTGGGAGAACAAAGAGAGAACAAAAGAGAGAAAATAGAGAGAGAGAGATAGAAAAAAAAGAGTGAGAAGAGAGAGAGTGAAGGAACAGAGAGCAGAGAGACGGCAATGAGAAGAGAGAGAGCAAAGAGAGAGCTGAGAGAGACAAAGCAGAGGAAGATCAAAGAGAGAGAAAAAAGGGAGGGCGAAGAGAGTGCAGAGAGAGAGTGCAGAGAGAGAGCAAAGAGAGAGCATAGAGAGAGAGAGAGAGCAAAGTGAGAGGGAGCAAAGAGAGCAGGGAGAGAGCAAAGAGAGAGAAAGTGCAAAGAGAGAGCAGAGGGGAGACATAGAAGAGAGAGAGAAGAGAGCGAGCAAAGAAAGAGAGAGCAAAGAGAGGGGAGAGAGTAAAGAGAAAGCAGAGAGGGAGAAAAGAGAGACAGAGCAGAGAGAGAGATCAAAGAGAGAGAGAGAGAGCAAAGAGAGAGAGTGAGAAAAAGAGAGAGCAGAGAGAGAGGGCAAAGGTAGAGCGAGAGCAAAGAGGGAGAACAGAAAGAGAGAGAGAGCAGAGAAAGAATAAAGAGAGCAAGGAAATAGAGAGCAAAGAGACAGTAGAGCAGAGAGAGAAAAGAAAGAGGAGAGAGAGAGAAAGGAGAGAGAGAAAAGAGAGCGAGAAACGAAAGAGAGACAGAGAGCAGAGAAAGCAAAGAGAGAGAGCTGAGAGAGAGAGCAAAGAGAGAGAGAGAGAGAGAGAGAGGGGGCAGCTAAAAAGAGAGAGAGCAAAGAAAGAGAGAGAGCAGAGAGAGAGACAGAGCAGGGGGAGACTGAGCAGAGAGAGATCGAAGAGAGAGAGAGAGAGAGAAAAGAGAGAGAGCAAAGAGAGAGAGGCGCAAGAGTAGAGAGAGTAAAGAGAGAGAAAGCAAAGAGAGCGAGAGAGCAAAGAGGGAGAGAGAGAGCAAAGAGAGTGGGAAAGCAAAGAGAGAGCAGAGAGAGAGAGAAAAGAGAGAAAGAGAAAGAGCAAAGAGAGAGACAGAGCAGAGAGATCAAATAGAGAAAGAGAGAAAAGAGAGAGAGAGTGAAGGAACAGAGAGCAGAGAGGGCAAAGAGAAGAGAGAGAGCAAAGAGAGAGACAGGGCAGAGGGAGATCAAAGAGAGAAAAAAAAGAGGGCAATGAGAGAGAAAGGAGAGAGAGAGAAGAGAGAGAGAAAAGGGAGAGAGAGAAAGAGAGAGCAGAGAGAGAAAAAAGAGAGAGCAAGGAAAGAGAGAGAGCAAAGAGACAGTAGAGCGAGAGAGAGAGCGCAGAGAGAGCAGAGAGAGAAAAGAGAAAGAGGAGAGAGCGCAATGAGAGAGAAAAGAGAGAGCGCAAAGAGAGAGAGAGAGCCGTGAGAGAGCAAAGAGAGAGAGAGAAAAGAGAGAGCAGAGAGAGAGAGAGAGGGCAGATAAAAAGAGAGAGCAAATTAAGAGAGAGAGCAGAGAGATACAGAACAGAGGGAGACTGAGCAGAGAGAGAAAAAAAAGAGAGAGAGAGGTGGGAGAGTAGAAAGAGAGAGAGCAGCGTGAGACAGAAAGAAAAGAGAAAGAGAGAGCAATGAGAGAGAGCAGAGAGAGAGAGAGGTGAGAGAGCGAGAGCAAAAGAGCAAAGAGATAGTGAGATCACAAAGAGAGAGAGAGAAAAGAGAGAGAGAAAAGAGAGAGATAGCAAAGAGAGAGACAGCAAAAGAGAGAGCGTAAGAGCAAAGAGAGGGAGAGCAAAGTGGGAGCGAAAGAGAGAAAAGAGAAAGTGAGCACAGAGTAGAAAGAGATTGCGAGAAAGCAGAGAGAGAGAGAGCAAAGAGAGAGCAAAGGGAGAGCAAGAGAGCAAACAGAGAGAGCAAAGAGAGAGAGAGAGCAAATACAGAATAGACAGAGAGATAAAAGAGAGAGCAAAGAGAGAGAGTGAGAGCAATGAGAGAGAGAGAGGCGTGAGAGTAGAAAAAGAGAGAGCAGCATGAGGGAGAGAAAAGAGAGAGAGAGAGCAGAGAGAAAAGAGAGAGCAAGGAGAGAGCAAAGAGAGCAGAGAGAGAGACAGAGCAAAGGGAGACTGAGTTGAGCGAGATCAAAGAGAGAGAGAAAAGAGAGAGCAAAGAGAGAGAGAGCAATGAGAGAGAGAGGCGCAAGAGTAGAAAGAGAGAGAGAGAGAGAGCAGCGCGAGAGAGAGAAAAGAGAGAGAGAGAGCAGAGAGAAAAGAGAAAGATGAAAAAAGAGAGAGAGGAGAGAGAGAAAGCAAATAGAGAGAGCAGAAAGAGAGAGAGAGGCGATAGAGAGAGAGAAAAGAGAGAGAGTAAAGAGAGAGACAGCAAAAGAGAGCGAAAGAGGGAAGAGAGCTTGAGAGCAAAGAGAGAGAGAGAGCAAAGAGAGAGAGCAAGAGAGCAAAGAGAGAGAGTGCAAATACAGAATAGACAGAGAGAGAAAAGAGAGAGAAAAGAGAGAGAGCAAGGAGAGAGGAAGGAGAGAGCTTGAGAGCAAAGAGAGCGCAAAGAGATCACAAGAGAGAGAAAAGAGAGTGAGCACAGAGAGGTGAAGGAGAGAGAGCTAGAGAGCAGAGAGAGACCAAGAAAGCAAAGAGAGAGAGAGAGAGAGCAAAAAGAGAGAGAGCAAATGCAGAATAGACAGAAAGAAAAGAGAGAACAAAGAGAGAGAGAGATAGGCACGAGAGAGAACAAAGAGAGAGAGAGATAGGCGAGAGAGAACAAAAAGAGAAAGAGATAGGCGAGAGAAAAAGAGCAAAGAGAGAGAGAGAGCAAAGAGAGAGAGAGAGAGAGAGAGAGAGAGAGAGAGAGAGAGAGAGCGCAAAGAGAGGGCAAAGAGAGATAGAGAGAGAGCAAAGAGCAAGTGAGAGAGTAAAGAGAGAGCAAGAGAGAAAAGAGAGAGAGCAAGAGCAAAAAGAGAGAGCAAAGAGAGAGTGAAAGAGCAAAGAGAGAGATAGAGCGAGTGAGAGAGAAAAGATAGAGAGAACAAAGAGAGAGAGAGCAAAAAGAGAGCTAAGAGAGAGTGAGAGCAAAGAGAGAAAAGATAGAGAGCAAAAAGAGAGAGCAAGAGAGAAAAGAGAGAGCGAGAGAGCAAATAGAGAGAACTAAGAGAGAGCGAGAGAGCAAAGGGAGAGAGAAAAGAGAGAGAGATCAGAAAGGGCAAAGAGAGATAGTGAGAACAAAGAGCATGTGAGAGAGTAAAGAGAGAGAGCAAGAGAGAAAAGAGATCACAAGAGAGAGAAAAGAGAGTGAGCACAGAGAGTAGAAGGAGAGAGAGCGAGAGAGCAGAAAGAGACCGAGAAAGCAAAGGGAGAGCCAGAGAGCAAAGAGAGAGAGCAAAGACAGAGAGGGGTCAAAGAGAGAGAGCAAGAGAGCAAAGTGAGAGAGAGAGCAAATGCAGAATAGACAGGGAGAGAAAAGAGAGCAAGGAGAGAGAGAAAAAAGAGAGAGAGAGAGAGGCGAGCGAAAAAGAGCAAAGAAAGAGAGAGAGCATAGAGAGAGAGAGAGAGAGAGCAAAGAGAGATAGAGCAAAGAGAGGACAAAGAGAGATAGAGAGAGCAAAGAGCGAGTGAGAGAGTAAAGAGAGAGAGCAAGAGAAAAAAGAGAGAGAGAGCAAGAGCAAATAGAGAGAGCAAATAGAGAGTGAAAAGGCAGAGAGAGAGAACAAAGAGAGAGAGAGAGAGAGAGCAAAGAGAGAGAGAGAGAAGAGAGAGAGAAGAGAGAGAGAATAGAGAGAGAGCAAAAAGAGAGAGCGCTAAGAGAGAGTGAGAGCAAAGAGAGAAAAGAGAGAAAAAGAGAGAGAGAGAGCAAAGAGAGAGAGCAAAGAGAGAGAGCAAAGAGAGAGAGCAAAGAGAGAGAGCAAAGAGAGAGAGGAAAGAGAGAGAGGAAAGAGAGAGAGGAAAGAGAGAGAGGAAAGAGAGAGAGAGGAAAGAGAGAGAGCAAAAAGAGTGCAAAGAGAGGTAGAGAGAACAAAGAGCAAGTGAGAGAGTAAAGAGAGAGAGCAAGAGAGAAAAGAGAGAGCAAGAGCAAATAGAGAGAGCAAAGAGAGAGTGAAAGAGCAGAGAGAGAGCAAAGAGCAGAGAGAGAAAAGAGAGAAAAGAGAGAGATAACAAAGAGAGAAAATAGAGAGAGCAGAAAGAGAGAGCTAAGAGAGAGCGAGAGCAAAGAGAGAGAGAGAGCAAATAGAGATAGAGCAAAGAGAGAAAATAGAGAAAGAGCAATGAGAGAGAGAGTAAGAGAGAGCGTGAGAGAGAAAAGAGGAGTGAGCAAAGAGAGAGAGAGCAACGATAGAGTTCAAACAGGGCCAAGAGAGAGAACGAGAAAGAGAGAGAAAGAGAGCGAAAAGAGAGCGAGAGAGTGGGAGGGAGCAAAGAGAGATAGCGAGCGAGAGCAATGAGAGAGAGCAGGGAGAGAGCAAGGAGAGGCAAAACTAGCCTTTCCTGGGTGAAACAGTCCATATAACAAAGTCTTTAGGTTGACCGGGACTTGGCCCGGAATATCCTGGAAATCAAATTGGCATGAAGTTCCTGACGCCATTGCTGTATCTGCTCCAGAGCTGTCAAAATCCCATGACCGGGAGATAGTACCAAACGTCCTGGTACTCTTTTCGGCTTGCAATCCCAGCCGCGACGCTACGTTCTCTTTTCAGAACTTGGCCCCAAAAAGTGAGACTAAGAAAATGTCTCGCCTTGAAATTTCTGAAGCCGGCTCGTTGGTATTTCTCTCAAAGCATCTTTTGGTTATTTCAAATTTTCCACTGCTGTCTTGGCGCTTAGAATCTTGGCTTTCAAGTCCGGACCTCAAGAAAACACAGAGGCACCACAGTTTGGTAGACCCCTGGCTCACTCAGAATACTGGCTTTGAAAGTCCCAGCTTATTTTATATAGCACAAGCATAATACATTTTAAACATACCTTTTTAAAAATATACATTACACTTTTATTCTGTTTAAGTCTTCTGGTTATGAGAGATAGAATGAGACTCTTTACTTTTATTCCCATTAACCATATTCCTCACACACTGCAAACCTGACAGACTTTTAAAATCTGCACAGCCTTTTGTGCTATTAAAACATTATGAAATAAAATATTTGTTCCCATATTTTTTCTAAGTCGCAAAGCAGGATGTTAACATGCTTAGGTTCATTCTCAGGGCTGTATCTCATTCCCTTCTTGAAAACCAAACTTAGGTTTCATAAAAACCCTTGCAATCATATATACTGTATATGGTTGGAGTACCCCCTGAAACCCCTTATTATCATACAGACAACCTCATAATCTCAAGAAAATGATGGTGCAATGAATGAGGGACAAGACCATGCCATAACGCAAGATGCAAAACCTGCGCAATGCTCCACACAGAGGCACCAAACCAAAACCACACAGGAATCTGGAGTACAAAATCAGAGGAAGGTTCACCTGTTCCTCCAACAATGTCGTGTACCTCATCATGTGCATGAGATGCCCAGGTGGCTGCTACTATATAGGTGAGACGGGACAGGGGCTAAACAAGATAATTAATCTGCACTGCTACAGCATCACACGCGGAAAAAGAGACAGTCCTGTCGGCGAACATTTCTCTGACTCTGGCCATAAAATGAATGATCTGAAGGTGGCCATACTCAAAGGTAATCTTAGAACACCGAAAGAGAGACGGTTGCATGAATCCAAATTTATGCAGCTGTTCGGGACACTTAGCGGTGGCCTAAACCGAGACCAAAGCTTCATGAGTCACTACCCTGACAAGAGAACTTTCTTCCCATGAGTGCTAAAGGCCATGTCTATACATACTGTGCTATATGAATACACACACAGCTGCCTCTCACACATTTAAATGTACAATGTAATTATATCCCTATATACCAATAGGGACCACATAGTATCTACACACAGTAATAGTAATGCAACACCCTCTTACATTTCTACACCTACCTATACCATTGGTATACACTCCCTCACACACATTTTGTTAAGCTCTGTTTACACTGTGGGCGCTTTATAAATTTATATTTACACACATACACACATACACATTCTTACATCACTAACATTCAGGGACCATTTAACATCTTAAGACATAAATCACATTCTGCACAGGGGGGATAGGCTTCAGTCAGATATGTTCCAGGATGCACTGTTTTTAAGTATAAACCTTTCTGCTTTATCCATTGTAACATCGTCGGAAGAAGAGATCAGTGTATCTCGAAAGCTCGCAGAAATAAAAGCATTTTGTTAGCCACAGAACGGTATTGTCTATTAGTTTTTGATTAAATAGATATAGATAGGGCATGCTCACTCCAAGCCGGGAGGAACTTGAACTAACTGTTATTTGGACACTTCCTCCCTAAGGCACAGAGGGAGAGGGCACAGTGTCTGCACCATGATTGGCTGTACACAGACTCCAGTTCACCTCCACCCCTGTCACTCAGAGTGTCAGCATGAGGAGTGGTAAACCCACAGGATAGCCTGGCACTGCCTGTAGCTATCAGGACTTACGTGACAGGAGGCAGAGGAGGCAGAAAGTATAGTCTGGACCAGCCATGGCTACAGATATATAGATTTTTTCCCAATTGTTTTATACAGTATCTTACATCCATGGTTAGTTATTTTGTTCGTTGAATATCGCCCATTGTTGTCAGTCAACTGATTTTCAGATCCATGTATTCATTTTAAGGGTTGGCTTGAAACCTTGCAATTACGTGTGACTTTAAACATCCTGCAATGATGTTAAGAAGCATATTTTGCAATAGCTGTACATCGTTTTGAAAGCATTTTCAGATTATAATAATAACTGTAATTCATATAATGTTTTTCTCCCAACGGGACTCAAATTACAATACAGCGAGCGGTATGCTGCACTGTACATTGCATTTTCAGCATATTTACAATCTCAGTTTGATGCCTGAGACACAGGGAGATAAAACTGACTTGCCTAAAGGTCATAAAAGGCCATCACAGGGAATTGAACCAGGCCCCGGCTTTAAATTAATAAACACACAATCCCAGCAAGCTCTAACCCCAGAATCACCACACCATATATATATTTGTATCAAAAGGAGTGCTACTGAGCGTGGCCAAATGTCTACAACATAAGACAAATATTCCCAATACTACATCCAATGTTACAAAATACATAGTTAAATACTTCAATGTTAGTATTCTCATGAGCAGGGCTCAACAAATGCACTCGCCTGCACGCCACAGGCATGTTCATTTGTCATCGTCATGGCTGCCTAATCAACATGCATTTTTTAAGGCTTTTTCCCCTGAAATTCAAGCTGTGCGCGCCTAAAAGTTAAAATCCCCAGTCCCTGATTGGTCAAGGTGCTCCCTCCCTCCTCCTCCCTCCCCTCCTCCTGCTCTCCATGACTGATTGATGCACGCTGCTGCTATGTCTGCAGGAGCTGAAGGCAATGTACAGGGTCTGTCTCTCCTCCTGGCACTGACTCTCTCTCCCTGACCATCTCACCTTCACCTAGCACTGACTTTCTTCCCCTAACTGTTCTCCTTCTGGCTGTCACGCTCTGTGACTATCTCTCCTCCTGACACAGTCTCCCTGACTGTCTCTCTTTCGCCTGGCTCTCGGCAGCAACTGCTCTCACTGAGCCCTCCCCACCCCCCTTGTAATCACTGCCCCCCCTGCAATCACCGGTCCTCCTGCCTCCACGGGGCCTGGCTTGACCATACCTAAGGTAAGTCTAATTTTGTATATGTATTTAGGTGGGTGCATTTTCATATGTATTGTGGTCTTTATTTAGATGTATTGGGGTCTCTTTTAGATGTATTGGGGTGGGAGTATTATCATATGCATTGTTTTTTTAGTTTTTTTTAGATATAGTGGGGTCTTTTTTTTATATGTATTGGGGTCTCTTATATGTATTGAGGTATCTTGATATGTTGTATATATTTGGGGCGTGGGAATTTTTTTAGGTGTATTTGGGGGTTGGAAGTTTTTTGCATTGGGGGTGTTTTTTTGTTGGTATATATAGTGTGATGGGGGTGGGAATTAGTGAGAGTTGGGTAATTGATGGGTGGGGGGAAAGTGAGAGGACAGAGGAGGTGAGTGAGGAAAAGATAGTGAGACGCATGGGAGAGAAATACATGTGAGTCAGGGGTAGGGATTGAGTGATAGTGGAGTAATTGATGGAGGGGAGGAGAGTGAGAGGTGAGAAGAAGGGGAGATAAATACATGAGAAGAGGGAGGGGAAAAGAGGGGCCCGCAAGAGGGGGGGCACAGGAAGTGAAATGGGGCTCGCAACACTGCCAATAAGGGGGAGGGCGGTCAGAACTTTAGTCCGGGGCCCCCGGGAGTCAATATATTTAACAATATATTTATTACAAACGTTTCATTCAAATGTATTAAAAATGATACTAGTGTGCAGGCGCCGGGGGTCTTCTGAGCTGAACAAAGTTGGTTTCAGCCTTGGGACCCCCTACTTCCCGACATACAGGCCCTGTTATGGGGTGCCGGTATCTCCTGCAATGTTAAAATCCCACCGTCGCGTGACCCACAGGATTTTAACATGGCAGGGATACCGGCACCCCATAATGGGGCCTGTAACTCTGGAAATAGGCGTCCCCGGACCTGAAATCAATGCGGTTCAGCTCCGGAGACCCCTGCTACAATACTGTAGTGTTAAAATTTAAATAAAACCCCCGCAAACGCCTATCTCTTACTGCGCGTCTCTTACAGACCGGTAGACATCTGTAGGATTAACACAGCAGGGGCACCTGCTGTGTTAATCCAATGGGCCATTTAGTCTGCAGAGGACCATCTCGGAGCACCACGTAATATAGTGCGTGATTCAATCCAATAAATGTTTGATAACGGCCCCTGCATCTGTACTGGTTATCTTTACCAATTTCACCACAATTTTGCAACTTTTCGTTCAAATTTGATAAAAATGGCAGTATATAAAAAGTAATGTAACCTGAATTTGAGGTCTAGTGCCCTGCACATTGACTTTTAATGCTTAGCCATTTTTGGGGGGGGGTTGGGGGGCATTAGTGTTTTGTGGACATCTTTAGTAATGGAGCAGGCATAGAATGGTTGATGAGCCTGGCAAGTTGGGTTTGCTTGCTGATGTTTCTCTGTATCTTCCTTCTTCATATTTAATATTTCACAAATCTTGCACATTTTTATTTTTTCCAACTGCAGGAATAACTCAATTATGAATTGGACTGCAGATAAACAGAAAGTACCTTAAAAGCAAAATATAGGACTCAGAAAAACCTTGTGATACAAATGAACTCGTGTCCAGCACTACAGTATCTGAATTACTTTTAAACCCCTTGAGAGTAATTGTGACCAGTCTGGCCATGAAGAGATAATACTAAAAAAATAACACCAACAAGTTAAAATAATAGACAATTAGTGGAGAAATCTAAATTGTCAGCTTTGACTATTGATCAGTTACATAGTTCAGAAAATGATACATTAAACATTTAATTTCATCACCATTATTTCTATCTATGTTGTTAATCCTACATCTTATTAAGGGAAATACTATCTATCTATATCTCTATCTATCTAGAGAGAGGAGAGAGAGGAGAGAGAGGAGAGAGAGAGGAGAGAGGAGAGAGAGAGAGGAGAGAGAGAGGAGAGAGAGAGGAGAGAGAGGGGGGAGAGAGAGAGGGGAGAGAGAGAGGGGAGAGAGAGAGAGGGGAGAGAGAGAGAGAGAGGGGAGAGAGAGAGGGGAGAGAGAGGGGGAGAGAGAGGAGAGAGAGAGGAGAGAAGACAGGAAAGATAGAGAGAGAATTATCCACACCGGAATTCACCCCACTTGGAGGCGTACGCCCTTGCGGACGACAACAAAGTTGGATTTGATGGATCCCCCTGTTAATCTGCATTACCCAGGTGCTGGAGCCCCAGGCAGGTACCCAACTAAGTGCACCAACACTTCACGGGATAGTGCTATCTCCTTCACTTTTGGGTGGGTCCTGACATTGGGGGAAAAGGACATCAGTGTATTGATGCCAATCACCCTATGTACTTTGGGGACACTCATTGATGGTACGGGGCTGGGCCTATTTTATTGTGTGGTACAGGGTACTGTTATAGTGTATTCAGTAAAGGTTGTTATTATATACCTGTGTGTGTATTATTGGTATTGTTCCTGTAAGGGGCTTATCCCACTCCGTTGGGATCCCCTGCAGGTGGAGGCGCTGCACCGAGATGAACCAGAATCACCCCAGGCTCCCAGTGGCGGAGGCTCAGGCCGCCTGGTTGCCAAACAGGTCATAGCAGCATTGGTAGTTCCTTCCCTGGTACGGGGGAACAAGGGCTAGAAGTACTATAAAGATGTAGGTTTGGTGAAAGCTTGTTAAACCAATCATCCAGTATTCTGAGACTTGTATTTCAACATGCATAATCCCAACACAAATGTAATTATTAACAGAGTGCTTTTGGAAACCATATCCAATGTTACGGTACACTTTTTCTGCATTCTGTTATGCAGCCTTAACCCATTTTGTTAAGCATCTATGGCCACTCCGGAACTGGCGATAACATGATCGCTCTGTCACTGATGATGAAACGGAATTGGACTAGTCCTCGTCCTTCCATTCCATTTAATTGTAGATCTCGTTCAGCGCTGATCGTCATCTGCGCTAGAAAAACTAGTAGGATCTTTCTGATATAGTTACTATGTCTTGGGGCCCATGGAGTGCCAGACCCAATGACGCAGTAGCTATGTCTCAAGGGCACCTAAAGGGTTAAATTCCACAAATATCACTGGTAAACAGCGGTCAGAGCAAAAACATTTTAACCATAAGTAACTTGTGGAACAAGGGGAAGGAACAAAATATCAGCCAGGTGGAGTGCAATATAATTAATGAATATGTGTGTAGATTACCATGAATGATTCTGAGAATAATATTTTTATAGTTTTACAGTACATACAGTACAATCACTGGATAATGAAGTGCATTTCAATATTGTAAGATGTAAGGTCTCCTATCATTTTATGACTCAGTTTATATTGGGACATGAAATGGTGCTTTAACTCTTTTTGAGGAAAGAGCACTGAGGTGGTGAGTCACCAAGTTCCATTGCAGGATAACAATCCCGATCCTGTGTTATCGGTCATTGATTTAAATGTTGTTAACCCATAATGAACCTCAGTGAATCACCACCAAAGAAACTTGGCTAGATTAACTAGAACATAAATGTTCCCAGCACACCAAGAAAAAAGAACTAATAAAGGATCAGCCAAAAAGTCAAATTTAATTAAACATTATCGATGCATATAACGTCAAACAGCAACAGAGGGACAACGTATATGTACGGGAACAGGGACAAAGACAGGGATGAGGAAGGAAAGAGAGGAAAGGAGAGGAAGAAAAAAACACAGGAAATTAAAAAGTGCAGGGCAAGGGGGGCAACGTAACGTTTCGGGGTACAGACCCCTTCTTCTGGCCCGTTCCCAGGTAGACTGAAGTCACCTGGCAAAATATCAGGCCGGGGATGAGGGGATGAGGACGCGCTCTCACATCAACTGGTGGTGAATATTTCCAGTAGAACATTATCTGTTGATGTACTTGGGTTCCTTAGCAGGGGTCTCTCTTTTGTGCCAACTACCCGTATTGACCATCTTGAACTTGATGTTGACCTTGCAAGGTTTTTTAGAAACCTTAGATTGAAAGGTTTCTTCTCTCAGCACCCAGCAACTACACCTATCCCACAGTTTTACATTGAGGATGACACCCCCTTTCGCCTCTTGACCAGAGATTGTAAAACCAAGAGTCGGTTTAACCCGCCACCTACACATCATTCGATCGAGACGTACATTTCTCTTGTCAAGAGGGACATTGAGAGTCTTATGTCCAAAAAACCTCAGTATTCCAAATCCAAGTTTTCTAAAAAAGCACAAACCATCATTGTGGGCCTAGCACGTGATAAAGAAGTTATCATTAAACCGGCGGACAAGGGTGGTGCTATCGTGATTATGGACAGGGTGGCGTATAGGGATGAGATCCTACGTCAGCTATCGGTCACTACTAATTACTGTATTAGCCCCACTAATCCCACCACTGATGTTGCCTCTAATATCCTGGTGGTATTGGAATTAGCTCTAGAAGGAGGTGTCATCTCTAAAAAACAACGTGATCTCTTGATTAAAACTGACCCTATAGTGCCAGTACTATACATCCTTCCAAAAATCCATAAAGATTTGTATAGACCTCCTGGTCGCCCCATTGTGGCAGGTTCTGACTCTATCTTCCAGCCGATTGTGGTATTTCTTGACAAATTACTTCGTCCTTTAGGGGTAGAATCTAGATCCTATATACAGGACACTCCGCACTTTCTGCGGAAGATTGATGCTACACCATGGCTTGAGAGTGACACTTTACTGGTAACACTTGATGTCAACAGTTTATATACCTCAATCCCACACAGTGAAGGTATTGGGGCAGTTAAACAGGCCCTTGACCTTGTGAATTTGTTTACCCCTAGGGAACGTATGTTTATTATTGATCTTCTTGGCATTATCCTCAGGGAAAACTTTTTTCTCTTTGAGGATACCTATTATATACAAAGTCAGGGTACAGCGATGGAATCAAATGTCGCACCCACATACGCAAACATCTTCATGAATTCGTTTGAACACCAGTTCATCTACTGTCATCCATTATTTGAAATGTCAGTGCGTATGTGGGTGCGCTATATCGATGACATTTTCATGATCTGGATGGGCACCCAGAGTGATCTCACTTCATTCATTGCTGACATTAATTCTATGCACCCTACTATTGGCTTCACCTCCATTGTGAGTAATCAAGCTGTCAACTTTCTGGATACTACCATTAGACTTGCTGACCATAAACTTGAATCTGATTTATTTTCGAAGGACACTGATAGAAACAACTTACTATGTTTTGATAGTTTTCATCCACCAGGCTCTATTAAAGATCTCCCCTATAGCCAGTTCTTAAGGGCTAAACGGATTATTAGCAACCCCACATGTGTCGCTCGTAGCCTTGATATCATGTTAGATAAATTTAAATCAAGAAATTATCCCGCAGCTCTGCTTAAAAATGAACGAGATAGGGTGGAGACACTGGATAGAATTGCATTACTCAATCCATCATGTAACACTGATAAGGATAAGAGATTCTCTATTCCTTTTGTGTCCACATATAGTACACTGAGTGGACGTATAAAAAGTATTATTCTCAAGCATTGGAGTTTGATGAGTATGGATCCGACCTTGGCCCCAACTCTAGGTCTTAACCCTCTTTTCTCATGCAAATGAGGTAGAAATTTGAGGGATAGACTTGTGAGGGCTGATATTGGTGGCACTAATCTTACACAAACCTTCCTTGGTACCCCCAAAAAGGGTTGTTTCCGGTGCTGTAGCTGTAGTCAGTGTGACAGCATGCAGGAGGGAGATAGATTTACGCATCCATTTACAGGCTAGTTTATTACATCAACGATTTCTACACATGTCTATCTAGGAATGTGATTCATCTTATCAAATGCCCGTGTGGGATGGGGTATGTGGGGGAGACTACTCAGTGTGTCAAGGACAGGATCCGACAACACAAAGCAGCGATCCGCAGGCAGGATCCTTATGCCCCAGCGGCCCATCATTTTACACAGGCAGGACACAACTCCAGTCAGCTTCGGTTTCAGATAATAGATGGACATACAAGAGGTAAACGTGGTGGTAACACCAAGATGCATTTGCTGCGCAAAGAGGCACAGTGGATTTGGCGCTTGGGCACCATGACCCCAAAGGGCATTAATAAGGATCTCGATCTGAGCTGCTTCTTTTGAAGTTTCCTTTGCCTTATACTAGGGGTCCCCTATATGTAGGTGTAGTTGCCGCTCCACTGTTGCCTGCATCTGACTCTATCCTTTTGTCCACAGATCTATGTCTCCTTTGGTTCCATGGCGTCCACCGTCGGAGCATGTTATCCCCCTGTGTCCGTCATCCTGTGCTGTGATCTATCCTTGGCACCTTGGTCTCCTTCATCTCTGCCTCACCACACTACTGTGTATCCTAGTTGGGATGTCTGATGATGTTTTGGGCATTTGCCTTTATTTTGCCATCAGTACATGTGTAGTATACCCCTTTGTTCAGTATCTCCCCATTGTGCATTAAGACTCTATGTTTCAGGGTCCATTAATAGGCTGCTCTGTTGTATGATCATTGCAGTTATATTTAATACTTTCTCCCTTGTGTGCATTTTTCCCCATGTCTCTGGGCCCCTGGTTTGGCTGCTGGTGCCCTGTGATGTTCTCCTCTGCTGCTGTTATACATCCTACCTCTCCACTGCACCTGGAGTATTTGCCTAATCACATTTGCCACTGAACCAGACTGGCTTCACCCCTTGGATCCGGAGGAACTCTTATTCATGTTTCCAGCTGGCCCACAGTGACATCATTGGGCAGCGCCACTTTAAGAACCACAGGTACAGCTCCTCATGCAGTGCTGTTTTTTTTGCACACTGAGGAGTTTACTGTTCCCGCTGAATTTACCTTTGGACTGTTCCTGTGTATGCTGGCCACAAGTATGTTGGTTCTACCTGTTATAATGAGTGGTTCATTAATCTATATATGTCTGTACCTGTCTCTGAGGATTTTTTGTTCTTTTAGGTCTACTTCAGTGGGTCATTAATCTTGCAGCACCATACTTTGCCAGTTATACTCCTTATCTGTCACTGTGTTTCAGGCACTCCTATATGAGATTTGTGCTTCCCAGTTTACCTGTATTTTGCTTGGAGTACTAGCAGTAGCTCTTTATATATATTTGTTATTCCATTGTTTCATTTACCTCTGTAATTTAGTGTCAGTGTGACACTGTGTATTTCAGGGACCTAGTCACAGGGTAAGGGAAGTACCAGGTGACTTCGGTCTATCTGGGAACGGGCCAGAAGAAGGGGTCTGTACCCCAAAACGTTACGCTGCCCCCCTTGCCCTGCACTTTTTCATTTCCTGTGTTTTTTTTCTTCCTCTCCTTTCCTCTCTTTCCTTCCCCATCCCTGTCTTTGTGCACTTTCAGATAATGTCTTTTTTACACTTGACATTCTGTTTTACAGGATTATGTCATAGTCACTTAGATCCTTTTTACTTTGGTCAGTGTGTCGCAGGGCTCATTCTGGTTTAATGTTTCATGTGCAGTACTGTATGTCTCATGAAACGTTTATTAAACATTTGATTTGTAATATTATTTCTGAGCCACTATATTTTAAATTAACTATAACTCTGAGGAACAGTCACATCAAACAGTAAATTTACAAATTCATTCTTATAAACCAACAAATGCAAGAACTATGGTACATTTAGTCTCGTATAAACAATGGTCTTCTTTCAAAATGATGGATACTGTACCTCGATTTGACTCATGATGTACTAAAAGTGAAATGCAGTTCAACACTCTAAAAGAAGGTTGTAAACTCTGAAGGAACAAATTAATCTTTTTATATTTTGCATGCTTTACTATCCTCTTTAGTTAAACTAAGGCTTTTACATCTTATCATCCATTCAAATTATGTGCATAGATATTCATGAATTACTTGGACTAATGTCCTAACTCACTACAACTGACCAGTAGGTAGTTCCTTTTATGTTTCACTGCAGTGACAAACGCGGATAGCTGCTATCATGCAGTCCATAAAGCTATCAAGGTACACATTAACAGCAATTGTTTTCATGGGTGATTTTCAATGTAATATCTCTAGTACGTATAAATTATATAGGAGTCAGCATATTCGACACATAAAATAATACTTCCAAATTAGATTTTTATTTTACAGACCTAATGGACCATATGGACCAAATTTAAATCTATGTAAAATTAAGAATGGTCTAAATTATTATTCTGTTGAACTGCAGATATTTTGTTACCCTATGGCCGGACTACAAATAGGTCCATAGGAGGTTTTCAGTGTTTAGTCGATAGAAGGAAAGTTGAACATATACTGAATGCATTAAATCTATATACTGTATAATTCAATATAAGACAGTGAATGTCCAATATTTCAAAAAATAAAAAAAGTGAACTTTTACGGTGCATTCTGTGTTGACTTGGTGATGAACATGTACAGTTTATGTAAACTGTGTTGGAAAGTTTGTATAAATCACAGGAATGAACATTAGAATTTTTATTTCTTCAATTGGAAGATGCATATTGGTCAATGGGGGGTGGGGGGGTGTCTATGTATTAACCCCTTCAAAGTCCTATGGATGTACGGCATGAAAGCCTGCACATGGAGGCCCATATGACATGTATTGTACGCCCTGCACTTCTTCCTCCTCTCCTCTAACAAGCAGGGCTTTAAATCCTGCTGCTTGGAGCATCTAATCTGCACTTGTTGGCTATCTGGGTTATTTATAATAAAAAATATAGAGAAAAAAATGATCTAACTGGAGGGTCCCTCCTCCTCTCCCCCTTGTATTCTGATCTCTATTCTGGGGGTGGTAAATCAGCTGTCATTGGGATAGAGGAGGGACCCTCCATACAAAAGTTAACCCATTGTGGCTTTATTTTTTTAAAGATGAACTCTGTATGCTGGTGACATTAGCCCCTGGAAGACAGACTGAGAATGCTCAACACACCACTCCACTAGACACCAATGATTGCTCTCCTGCCTGGACCCTGGTCACTGAAGATGTACGGAACGAGGAGGGCGGGTATTGGAAGGCTCATATTTTTTACATTTTAAGGGGTTAAAAAAGTTAAAACCACAAAGAGTACTTTTTGTGTGAAAGGCCCCTCCTCTCCCCTTGAACGCCCAATGATGACTGATTCCCGCCCTCCCCCCCAAGCCACAAGGCGAGAAGGGACACTCCATTTACATTTAAAAATATATATTATTAAACACTAGGGGTTAACTATTGGCGGTCCATCCTCTCCACCTGACTCCTCAATTATGTCCAAAGACCCCCCTGTGGCATTGGACATCATTGATGGTCAAGGGGAGAGGAGGGGACCTCCACTCAATAATTTAACCCTTTTTGTCATAACAAAGTGGGGAAGGGGGGTTATAGTTGTAGGGGTTTCAGGTTTTTCTTTTTATTGTGGAGTGAGGGGTGGGAGGGTAGGAGCAATGAGAGAGGGTTAAAGGTAGGACAGAGTTGTAATGGTAGAGAGAGGGGAATGTCATGTTCCTATGGAATTTCATTGCTTATTTTTATTGTAAATACTTTAACATTTGTTATATTTGTTTTGTAAACCCTCACAATCAAGATAGGCTTCTGCCTCCCTTTGATTTTAGGGTTATTTCCCAAAATAAAATGGTGATCATACCCCTCCTCACTGCACAGAATGAGGGAGCAGATCCACACCCCCTGTGAAGATCATGAAGAAGTTATTTTTAGGGTAACCCACAGAAATCAATAGAGGTTAATTTCCTAGTTTGATTTTGGGGGTTACCTAAACCCATATTTCTGATTATCACATGGTATTTCCCCCCTTTGCACTGCTCTAAGCATGATACTGTATGTGATGTTGAAGGGTTTTACTCCATCGTCATGCTTTGTGATGAGTAGAAGTTTGTAATTCCGAGGGTAACCCCAAAGATTAAGAGGGGGGAGTGCTCCCACTTATCTGTTAGGCTGCGTCCATGGATACTGCTTGCGGGCGGAGGCGCGCTGAGGCTGAGGGAAAGCGGGTGCTTTCCCTGGCCTCAGAGAGCGCGCCATCCGGGGGCGTGTCGGGGGCGTTGGCGAGCGGGCCAGTGACGTCACAGAGCTAGTTCGCCCTCATTGGGCGAACCGCTCACGTGACCGGCCCTGCGCTCCGGCGAGCGCGAAAATGTAAAATTCTGCTAATACTTACGCTTCTGCACGCTTGCGTAAGCGTAAGCGAGCCCCTGCTAAAGCCGCTCTCATTGCGGCTGCAGGGGCTCAGTGCCGAGCGTGAGCACACCTTAGCGCGCCTCCGCCCACCAGCACTAACCATGGACGTAGCCTTAGTTGGATGTGCTGATTTTACTTTTTGTAAACACGTGTGTGTAAACACGCACACAAATTGAAAATGTAATATTTATATTTCTTTGGTGTTGGATGGGAAGGATCACAGTGACAAGTGTTCCCAGACAGTTTGTCTCCTACGAGTGTATGAGTATCACTGATTGATAGAGGACCGAGTCCCCATCAATCATGGGTACTTCTAAATTTGTCAGAGTAACATTGTTAATGAGGTTAAAATGAATACAGAACACATATTGCATATACATTTGTATATATAGTACACTGAATTTCAACACCTACAGTACATTTCACGAGACCCTACAGGCACATTTGTATTCCTACAAATATGAAGTCATCTTGAATGTCCAAATAGTGGTGGGCTATTAGTATTATATAGTATTATTAGTAGTAATAGTATTGCAGGCATTGGAACAAAGGTAGTGTCTCTTCCTACTGACACTCAGGGTTTGGCCTGATCGGACTAATGCTGTTACATCTTGACTCAATTGGGAGTCAGCAAAATCGATCATTAGTCTATCACTTTTCCTGAGTCCATGGTTCTCCTTGATCCATAGGAGTAACTACAGGCTCTCTTGCTTCAGCTGCCTTTATTGGAGTTTCACCAGCCGGTTCCGGTAACCTGATATTTTTCTGTACATACTGTACATGATTTTAGTTATTTTGAACAGGCACCTCACTCAAAACCAAAACAGTGATACTTAGTAGAAATGGACAAACGGTAGTGCGTGCTACCGGGGAAGAGGATTTTTAAAAATTACAGTACTCATGGGCACTCAGAAAAAGAATCCCCTTTATGGTGCAAAGCAAGAGAATGTTTGAAATGAATTGCTTGAAAATAGCTTTATTAAATCTACATTTTAAAAGAAGGGCATTTGGGAGGACATACAATTTGAGTTAAATTAAATGGTATCAAAATAAGAAGAAAAAAAAAGGAGAAACCACATTTGGTGTTCTCCTTGAGATGGTGTACCCCTGTTATGGTCACAGGGGTAACAAGGTCCTGTTCTAGTCACAAGACTTAATACTGACATTATATCTACAGGAGGATTTGTTTTATAATTACAGCTAGCCAGACTAGGAATAGACCTTCCTGGGCTATTTTTATTCTATCAGTATGTGGTTGGCCATGTTCTAGTTAGTTATAAACACAGTTACTATATTTCTACAAAAGTGTAGACACTAAACATGAGTCCTGTGACTTTAACAGGACCTTGTTAGCCCTGTAACTACAACAGGGAATATCACATGAAGCCTTATGACTAGAATAGGACCTTGTTAACCCTGTTATGTGGTTTCTCCTTCCTATTCTTTTCTAATTTTTGGTACCATTTAATTTAAATCAAATTGTATGTCCTCCCAAATGCCCTTCTTTTACAATTTAGATTTAATAAAGCTATTTTTAAGCAATTCATTTCAAACATTCTCTTGCTGTGCAATATAAAGGGGATTCTTTTTCTGAGTACAGGAGCACTATAATTTCTACATGCTTGATTTTATCTCATAGAACGTGAGTGGGCTTTTGTCATCCCCTTTTTAATAAATTGATATTTTTTTTTAACATTTAAGCATTATGGAGTGTGAGCTCTTTCACACACACACACACACACACACACACACACACACACACACACACACACACACACACACACACACACACACACACACACACACACACACACACACACACACACACACACACACACACACACACACACACACATACACACATATATTAATGTACTCAGAAGTCCAAGGGCAATAACATTTTCTAGTTATGTCCAGGATTAAAAAAATAAAATAACAGCAAATTTGAGAAATGTTGATGCTAAGTTTAAAGTTAGTGGTCTTGATATTGTTGCAATAAATGTACATTGTGTTTAACAAAGATTTGTGGGCAGAGATTTTTGCATGTACAAACATGCTACCCAGGCTTACATTCCTTGGGGCATGTGCTTTCAGAAATTATGGTATATACTTTTGTGTGGGTATTTTTCTGCTTGGATGAGTTTTACCTTGTTAACGATGAAGTGCACCTTTCACATTCAGGCTTGAAAGTTTCAGCTGGGAAACGTCTTTGGTGCCCCAAATGGACAAAATAGAAAAGTATCTAAACCTATATATGTCTGGTATCAGTGTACTCAGGGGTCACAGGGCAATACATGTTCATATTAATTGTATTGAAATTAATGAATTTGTTATATATCTAGGACGATACTACAAAAATAAGTAGATTTGTTTGCATTTCTTTCATATTCATGACATCATATCTTGGTCACATGGTATGCAATCCATTCAAGTCAGGTAGCAATGAAAAGCTCAACTTGTGATGAAAAACACAATATACAGGTATAGTTTTTATAGGCACATACCGTATGAAGTTGATCACAGGAATCATTCTCAAACTAGTGTATACAAAAAGTTTGAAATTCTGTGTGGCCACGCAGGTGCCAAACACCCATGGTACTGAAGGGGTAACAATAGTGGAGCAATTCTAGGACACAAAAACTGCACACAATGAGTCAAAGAAAAAAATCCTATTAATTTCAATGTGACTTTTTTCCTTGATACATACTGTGAATTATGTTGCCCTATAATTGCTCCACTCTTGCCATGATTCATAAGCCTTCATGTATCAAAACAAAAGAAGTGCAATTCTGGGGAAAAACAATTGAACTAGATGAATCAAAGGAAAATATCATGTTATTTCAGTGGGATTTTTTTCCCCCTGGAGATACTGTAAATATGGGGGAGATGTTTTGCCCCACAATTGCACCTATTTTGCCTTGATAAACATCCCCCATAGCTGTCAACTAAACCCAAATGTTCATGGCAGATTGATACAGTTTTGACTTTGAAACTCACACACCTCAGTATTCTGGAATTTGTAGTCATGTTCATAATATTTAGAAAAGCTGGGTTTACAATCCGAGTTAGCGCATGTATTGTACAAATTAAAAATGAAGACTGAAACCAAACTACACAGAAAATATAGAGTTGGTGCAGGCATAGAAGTTTAGCAATCTAATTTATACATCCAGTTAATGCAGAAATATAAATCAGCAGTCCCATTATGTATTGTTTTATATCTTAAATTATGCATCATAAATCTATTCAGTGTTTTCACAGTTCAAAATAAAATACTCCGTGCATATACTTAATTTGAAGTAGCCAGAATTTGAAAAAAGTTTTGTATTAACCATTGGATCACTCTTATTAACCATTTGAGTGCCGGAGGGACCATGGCACCCTAGTGTAACATCCCCACAGGCGCTGGTGATCAGGGCTGCGGGCAGAGGGGAAGAGCCAGGGCAAGTGTTCCTGTCCAGTGACTGCTGCGGGACCACGCGACCAGAAGCATACTATAGGAAAGCAGCGAAGGGGCTCAACCCTCCCGCTGTGTGATAGGCTGAGCAGCTTGTCACTCATCAAAGGGCAGCCAGTGAGATTGCAGATTCCTCCCCCCTGCCTCCTGGTGTAGGGGGAAGAAGCAGGGCAGGGGCAGGGCTTCACACTACAGCTCCAGATGTTCGCTGCCTGCTTCAACCTCTGCAGTTCTGGGCAGTGGCTGGATAAGCAGTTGCTTCCCTTCTTCTCCTCCCCGCCCCCCCCCCCCCCCCCCCCCACACCCACCCACCTCCTGTCTGCTAAAGGAAACAACTCAACAGACTGCCCTGAACCTCCACTCCTACAGTGTAAGTACAGTCAGAATCAATGTGTAAGGGTTAATGGCAGTGTGTGGGGGTGGGAAAGGGTTTAATAAAGCTATGGGTGGAGAACGGGGTTAATAAGCATGTTCTCTGCAGGCGGGACTCAGGAATGATCCTGGGGGGAAGGGGAAGGTGATGGAGCCCGACAAGGTGAGAAGGTAAATGGGAAGGGGCATCTGACAGGGTCCATCAGGGTGAGAAGGTATACAGTATGCAGAAGGGATAAGAAGTTATGTGTGCAGGCAGTGGGGGGCAGAGGGTGATGGAGAGAGAATGATGCAGGGTAAATTAGCCAAAGGTATATATTTAAATGGATTTTATTGTAATATTTTTGTTATCTCTTTTTAAAAAATTTTTTATTGCTATTTATTATTCAATCTAGTGCCGCTTACAACGCTAATTTGCAAAGTTGTCACTTTTTGTAACGTTGGCAACTATGCCTCTATGCAACTACGCAGAGGTCGAGCACGGTTCCCCTCCTCCCTCCCCTAACCACCCGTGCCCCCAACAACAATCTTTCTTGGCCCCCATACAAGCTGTTGCGGCCCTGTTGATAATGATCATGTGACCACTTTCTGGCTGGATGGCGGATCGGTAGAGGAGACCTCTTCTTTTGTTCCTATTCCTAATAAAGCTCACACGATCTCTCCTACAGAAACAAGCAATTAGATGATGATGTAGATGCTGCATCATTGGGCCCCTGGAGTGCCAGACCCTATGACATAGTAGCTACATCCTTAGCAACCGAAAGGGTTAATTCAAGCTTTCATAGTGCATTACTCAGGAAGATTAAACAGCGATCGGCAGAATTGCCTCAACAAATAAAGATCAGTGAATTGCAATTTTAAGCGAGAAAGTAATGTAAGCAACAATTGCTTAAATAATAGGTGTACTGCATAATACACCAGCTCACTCATACAACAAATTTAATAGTATCCTGAACAGATAAAAACAAATACGTATATACAGTAATTGTCATGTCTACAAGTGAAATGTTTTTTTGGGGTATACAGACCCAGAGTACCACTGCTTTTACACTTAAAAAACCTTCAGTTCCACTTTCTTTTTGAAGTGAGTGTTTTCCTAAGGCTTCAAGGAGCAATCCAAGCCATCGCGGTTTTGGGGGCCTTTTTAAAAAAAAACATTTTGAAGCAGGGGGTCTTTGGAGCTGAATCCCATTCATTCCAGCTTTGGGACCCCCTGCTTCCAGAGATGCCTACCTCCAAAGTTGGTACCGGTATCTATGTGGTTTTCAAAGCTCCATGTCACATGGGCCAATAGGAAGCTGCACTGAAAAGCGTCATGGCTTCCTATTGGTCCACAGGGCGCAGGAGGTTTTATATGCGGCCATTACATGATCTCTGCTAGCCGAGCAGAGTGGCTACCACCACCTACTATGGAGGTATCTCCAGAAGCACGAGGTCCACAGAGCTGAAATTACTGGGATTCAGCTCCGGAGACCCCGTGCTTCAATCCTACAGTATGGTAAAAAAATAAAATTCCGGCTTTGACTGCCGCTTCAAAATAAATATTGTATAAACTGTTCCAAAATGGGATCCAAAAAGCTATGCCCTAATGCAGGCCAGTTGACAGTTTTCCTGGGCTCATGGTTGTTGCGTGGGATGGATAGATCGGTTGGTCAAGTTCCCCTCTGCAGCCGGGCTCTTGAAATCAGGCGCACAACAGCTACTGTACTTTTTTTCAAATATATGTGTATCCCCTGGTAACAAGACAACTCATTAAGTGTTAACGGGTATCTTCGAAGCTCACTCACACAGTGATAAGTGTTTTGCATTACCTAAAACAGCAGTTAGTGTTAATGATATGCAAAAGAGGTGTTCCTGCTGACAACACTCTGTTATAAGAGGAAGATGGATTGAATGGACTGCCGCTCCAGGTAGGAAAAAACGATGGAAACTCACAGGCGTTTGATAATCAAACGCTGGTGAGTTTCCATCCTTTTTTCCTACCTGGAGCGGCAGTCAATTCAATCCATCTATCTCTTGCAGTCATTTCGATCGACGGATGCCATCGGGGGACACGGAGGTGAGTCTGGTTGTGATCAATCACTCAGACTCACTGCAGCAGGAGAAGAAAGACGGTGCTTCATAGTGAGAAACGTTTACTCCATACCAGACCTATCAGTGACACGGGGCGAGGATCAGGAACACTCATGGAGGTACACGATACAGTGGGGCACCTCTCACTTATGTAAGTGCAGGCATACCCCACTATACGGACCTTCACTTTACGGACACTCGCAAGTACGGATATATTTACAATAGCACCATTCTCCTGTGTCCGTATGCTCGCATCGCGAGTACGGACACTTATTCAGCCCAACAGACCGCCGTAGTTGTGTGACGCGCTGATTCTCCTCGCCCAATTGGAAACGGCAGCTCGGGCATGCGCCTGTGAGTAGGACACGGGCACGTCCTGAACAGCAATACCAGCTCCCTACCTCTACCGAAGTGAAAAAAGGTAGTGCTTCACTTTAAGTACATTTTCGCTTTACATACATGCTCTGGACCCATTGCGTACGTTAATGTGGGGTATGTCTGTACTTTCAATATATATATAAAATGTATTTATATAGCGCCACAGTTTACCCAGCGCTTTATAAAATGTACAATACAATGGGGATAAGCGTGACCGGTAAATTACAACATATCACAAAGTGACACCATGCCCCGAATACAGTAGTTTACAATCTACTGTAAATTTGAGTAAAATGGTATTATAAAAAATGCAGTCAGAGAGGTCAAGAGCATCTAGAGTCAGTTGTAAAGGTGTAAATAATTAAATGAGAAGTGTTTTTTTTTTTAAGAGGTCAATTTTCAGCTGGCCTTTAAATGTGTAAAGTGAAGGTGCTTGAAAATTATTGAGTGGAAGACCGTTCCATACATAGGGATAAATTAATGAGAGGTTTAAAATAGGTGAGGGCTATAGAGGCAAAAGGTGCAAAGAGGAGAACGTTTTGGCTTGCATATAAGAGGTGAAAAGGGGTATAATGAGATGAACTAGTTGAGCTATTAAGAAGGCGTAGAGGAGTGTAGAGCCTTAAAGGAAAAGTGGAGAATATGCTAATTTAAATCATTTGAATACACTTTGCATGTCCAAATTAGCCTATTTGCCAGGTGTCAGGTGTGTCCCTCTTTGTGCACAGGTACAGTATCTCTCCACTTGTTGTATAAAAGTTGTGTGTTGGGGATGTATACAAGTCACTTGGAACTCTGGTGAAATAGACTCAATTTCCTTCTCAAAACCCATATTTCAGGGGTTGGGAGTAACGCACCCTTGTGGTTAAAGATACTTAATATGAGTCATGTTATTTCAAGTTAATGCAAGCCAGTGCTAATATAACATGATGTTAAGCGTATGTTAATGAGTTAATGATGTTAAGCGTATGTTAATGAGATTTACAATGACTGTTGTTTTAGCATATAATTAGCTTTGTGGATATGGGAAAATAGCGACCGTTAAATTTTGATATACCGTATATTCCGGCGTATAAGACGACTGGGCGTATAAGACGACCCCCAACTTTTCCAGTTAAAATATAGAGTTTGGGATACACACACACACCACTATACATATATATATACACACACACACATCACTATATACACACACACACACACATCACTATACACACACACATCATTATACACACACACACATCACTATACACACACCACTATACAGGCATACCCCGCTATAAGTACACTCACTTTAAGTACACTCGCGAGTAAGTACATATCGCCCAATAGGCAAACGGCAGCTCACGCATGCGCCTGTCAATACCGGCTCCCTACCTGTACCGAAGCTGTGCGCAAGTGGAGAGACTATAGAGCCTGTTACACATGCGTTATTTACATCAGTTATGCACGTATATGTCGATTGCAGTACAGTACATGCATCGATAAGTGGGAAAAGGTAGTGCTTCACATTAACTACATTTTCGCTTTACATACATGCTCCGGTCCCATTGCGTACGTTAATGCGGGGTATGCCTGTACATATATATATACACACACACACACACATCACTATATACACACACACATCACTATACACACACACACAACTATACACCCACACATCACTATACACACACACACACACACACACACATCACTATACACACACACACACACACACACACACACACACACACACACACACACACACACACACACACACACACACACACACACACACACACACACACACACACACACACACCACTATACATATATATATATATACACACACACACACACACACCACTATACATATATATATATATATATATACACACACACACACACACACACACACACACCACTATATACACACACATCACTATATATATATATATATATATATATATATATATATATATATATATATATATATACACACACACCACTATATACACACACACATCACTATATATATATATATATATATATATATATATATATATATATATATATATATATATACACACATACACCACTATATACACACACATCACTATATATACATACACACACACACACACACACACACACACACACACCCCACTATATACACACACACACACACACACACACACACACACACACACACACACCCCACTATATACACACACACACACATCACTATATATATATATATATATATATATATATATATATATATATATATATATATATATATACACACACACACCACTATATACACACACACACCACTATATATATATATATATATATATATATATATATATAAACACACCCCACTATATACACACACATTACTATATATATATACACACACACACCATTATATACACACACATCACTATATATATATATATATATATATATATATATATATACACACACACACACCACTATATACACACACATCACTATATATATATATATATATATATATATATATATATATATATATACACATTACTATATACAGACACATCACTATATACAGACACATCACTATATACAGACACATCACTATATACATACACATCACTATATATAGACACACACACACACACACGTGAAAGTACTACTGTACTGCATGCTCGGCTCCCCACGCTGCGGAACACTGGAGGAGTAAAGACAGGAAAAGGAGGGCTTGTGTCTGTGTGCAGAGGGACGCCCCGCCCCCTCTGCAAGCACAGGGAAACAGCAGCACGGAGCTTCTGCCTGCCACTGCTCTGCTCTGCTCTGCCCCCAGGTTTCGCCACACAGGCTGCGCCCCCCAGTCGGCGTATAAGACTATACCCGGCGTATAAGACGACCCCCGACTTTTAAGAAGATTTTCCTGGTGTAGCCAGGTCACCTGTTTTCCCCTTCGCCCTCCTAGGGCGCCTCCGTGGCCAGGAGAGATGCCGGGTGCTGCCGGAGGCCAGCGGCAGACCCGACGGCCATCCCAAGGGTGGGGGCCGTTGCAGGGAGCGGTGCGCTGTCTCCACGAGCGGGCCGGTTGCCGGGGACGCGATCGGGCCGTTGCTAAGGCCGCGATCGCGTCTCTAAGGTCCCGGCGGCCGGCGAAGAGAGCGCCGCCATTACTCCACCACTCGCGCATGCGCAGGAGTCGCACGAGAGTAGGGACAGTGAGAGGGATGTTGCGGCGGCCATTAGGGGTTAGTGTAGGCAGAGGGGAGGAGCGCACGCGGCCCCAATGTTATTGTAAGGGCCTCGGGACTACAATTCCCATGAGGCATAGCGAGGCAGGCACCAGGTGCCTGATAGGAGCCAATAGGGCTGCAGGACTGCCCTGGAGGGAGATAGATACATTTGGCGGGCTGGAGCTGCGAGTCAGTCAGGAAGAAGCAGGGCAAGGAGACAGACAGAGGAAGGAGGTAGGGTGCAGGAGCCGGAGACTCCCTGCACTAAGGCCCTAGTTAGCCCTGAGTCCCCAGTAGTGTGAGTGTTGCCAGGGACAGCCCTCAGGATAGGGAACCTGTCACTTACTTTAGTTGGCACTGGGGAACAGCAGGGAAGATAAGGACAACTGGGGGGGGTTCATAGCGGTAACCAATCCGGGGAGCCATTGCCCAGGCCGGCGTTGCGCGTAGTACGAGGCAACTGGGGGGGGGTTCATAGCGGTAACCAGTCCGGGGATCCATGGCCCAGGGCCCGTATTATGAGTAGGGTGGGTACAAGACCTACCTATATAGGATAGGCAACCCCGAAGGCCCTAGGAGATTGACCCTTAAGCCACTTAAGGATGCTGTGTTATAGGGACGCCTATAGTGTAGTATGTGTCATGTTGCTATTGTGTTAGTGAGGGACTCAGCGGATGCTGCGGTTCCAGTGAAGGAGTTCGGACCCACGTTGGGGTCACAGAGAATATCGCCAGGATAGGATCAGACGGATTCATCACGCGTCTGACCCTTTGTGAAGCGTTGCTGATCCGAGCACTGGAGTGCTCGGCAGGTATCTACAGTTCTAAGTGCACCACCGGGCCCTTAGCTTAATAGTGACTGCGCAGTCACCCATTGATTCTCTGCAAGAGTGCGGGACATTGGGTGGGGTTCTTTGGACACTGGGTGGGATCACCTAGTGTTGGGGAATCGTCCTGCGAGACGTCATGGTTAGTGTCTCCTCCTGAGAGGGACACAGGTTATGTTATGAATGTGATGTGTCGTATTACATGTTAGTAAAGTCCTTAGTTATTATACCCCATTGTGTATGTGATCATTGTGTTTGTCCTGCGAGGATTCACTTCCCCCTCTGGTGGGAGCCATCGCAGGTGGAGGCGCTGCACCTATTGAGTAAGTGGTTACCCCTAGTATAATCGCCCCAGGTTCCCCGTGGCGGAAGCTCAGCCCTCCTGCGAGCCAACAGGTAATGCACCACACCGGTAACACTGCATGTTCTACTCACCCACACTATATATGCGATTGGGTGGGGTGGAATACCCGTTACATTTTGGAGGCGCTGCTGAGATAGACCTGGGGTGCCCTGTTCCATTTTTTTCTAAATTGTCCCATTCATATTTTTCATCATGGCGGTGCCGTCACCGCAAGACGTCGATGACTGGGCCTTAGCGCGGCAATTATCCCCAAGGCGCGTGTTTGTAGTGGCCGGAGTATCCCATGATACGGAATTGTCCACTATGCGCGCCCAAGTAAGAACTTGCCCGGAATTGGCCACTGCCCGGGTGACAGACTTAAGGCTGGATACTGACGGCCGGGGGATTACCTATCTCCTGTTCACCACGCATGACATATGCCTAGAGACTGTTCCCCATGTATTAACACTCCCCGAGTCTTCCGTAGGGGACTGTCTCATGATCTATGCAAAAAGCTGCAATGTAGTTGACAGGACTGTAGTTAAAATGGAGGCTCCTGCAGCAGGGAATGCTAACAGTGAGTCCCACCTAAAATGGCGGCTCCCGCCAACTCAAGATGACACACGTGCTTCTGACTGCCAGGCTGCTCAGAAAAAGGTTACAGAAAACCATCCGGGACTGGCGGGAAAACCAGAGCCCCGCCCCCGTAATGTGAGCCACTCAGTGATAGAGCACACCCCTCCTTTAAATTCCACCAGGGGGAGTGAGCACAGTGAACAGCCATTAGACCCTTCTATTCACCAGGAGGAAGAGGAGGAGGAAGGCATTGTCGTAGACATGGAATATTTTCTTTCTGAGCAGGAAACCGAGATAGACTGTCAGGACATACACCCCAATATGTATGTGGCCTGGCGTGCGCCAGGAGTAGATTCTCTTCTCTTCATATGCTCCTGCCTGCAAGAAGCCCACGCTCAGGGAGCCAACGTGGCTCAAGGACCCCTCGACTTCAGGACCATCGAGGTGGAAGGAGAAATGGGCATACAGTGTTTTAGCCCCACGTGCGGCTGTTCTAGAGAGACATTGACATGGTGGTCCTACTGTGAATGTTGCGGTGTGCGGTTACTGAAGTCTATTGTGCCCCAGCATGCAGAAGTTTCCAGTGAAGAGGTTGAAGTACCATCGGTGGCGATGCGCCTACCGGCGAACCACCCCAGCGATGTTACAGAGGTACCATCGGTCCCAGGCTTGGGATCAGTACCTGTTGACAACGGCAAGGGTGAGTTGACTGCCCCAGGGGTGTTAGGTGTGAGCCTCCAGGTGACCGCGGAGCACGATAGCTTCTTAAGTCTGGACACATGGGCGAATGGCTCCACTCGACATCGCGTCCTGGCGGAGGTGTCCCCCCTAGAGGATAGCTGTCCTGCAGTGCGAGTGGACCAGTACCCACTGCCTATCGTTCCAGAAGAAGAGAAACCCATCGCAAGCCAGCAGAGTGGTAAGGAACCCCCTTGCTCCCCACAGGCTCCGATGGAGGTGGCCGTGCAACAGGCCAGAGTTACGGTTCCTGATCTGGGTGAGAGCCCGTGCGCTCCAACCCAAATGGTCCCAGGACTGGGATCCAACGCTCCTGAGTTTGAGGACAGCAAGTGGACTGCCCCAGAAGTACAGGGGGCAGGTCCCGAGACAACCGAGGTGGGAACTGACAGCGTCCCCGAGGATCTGTTGGCCACCGAGAATCACCGCAGGGGTAATGTGTCTACTCTTTACCCCCTGCCAGGTGAAGCAGAGACGTTGAGTAAAGAAACAGTGTCCAATTCTCGCTTCTCAGTGGAAGCTGAGCACGTATGTAGGGACAAGGACTATGTGGCAAAGGAGCTGGTAGAAGTTGCCTCCTTTGCGCCCAAGAAGAAGCGGCCCATTCATCACGTAGTGGACCGAGGGAAAGGTCCTGGCCGCCTGGCCTGCTGCTTCCAGGCCATGGATGATCAAGTAAGGGTTGGTGTGAAGGACACTGTGCTATTCCTTCCACCAGGGGGAGGAAGTAGCACTGAAGCAGTGACTGTTACGCCAGAGTGTGCTTTCCGAGAGATTCACCCCAGGGAGGCTCACGGACGCAAAAGTGAGGTACCCCCATCTGATCAGTTAGGGGCACCCCACAAATGGTCTCAGCAAGCAGCTGATACTCAGCTGGCCTCTGGTAATAGTGGGTGTGATATGCCATGTAATTTTTCATTGTGTGAAAATGTGCCATGTTTTGAGGATGTTGCCGTCGATCTGTTAAGTGTGCGGGGTATGCCATGCCATTTTTCAGTGTGTAAAATTGTACCATGTTATGTCGTTCCCCAAGCGAGGGCGTTGGGTGTTTCACCAGGGGGAGAGTGTAGCCATGTCACCTGTTTTCCCCTTCGCCCTCCTAGGGCGCCTCCGTGGCCAGGAGAGATGCCGGGTGCTGCCGGAGGCCAGCGGCAGACCCGACGGCCATCCCAAGGCTGGGGGCCATTGCAGGGAGCGGTGCGCTGTCTCCACGAGCGGGCCGGTTGCCGGGGACGAGATCGGGCCGTTGCTAAGGCCGCGATCGCGTCTCTAAGGTCCCGGCGGCCGGCGAAAAGAGCGCCGCCATTACTCCACCACTCGCGCATGCGCAGGAGTCGCGCGAGAGTAGGGACAATGAGAGGGATGTTGCGGCGGCCATTAAGGGTTAGTGTAGGCAGAGGGGAGGAGCGCACGTGGCCCCAATGTTATTGTAAGGGCCTCGGGACTACAATTCCCATGAGGCATAGCGAGGCAGGCACCAGGTGCCTGATAGGAGCCAATAGGGCTGCAGGACTGCCCTGGAGGGAGATAGATACATTTGGCGGGCTGGAGCTGCGAGTCAGTCAGGAAGAAGCAGGGCAAGGAGACAGACAGAGGAAGGAGGTAGGGTGCAGGAGCCGGAGACTCCCTGCACTAAGGCCCTAGTTAGCCCTGAGTCCCCAGTAGTGTGAGTGTTGCCAGGGACAGCCCTCAGGATAGGGAACCTGTCACTTACTTTAGTTGGCACTGGGGAACAGCAGGGAAGATAAGGACAACTGGGGGGGGTTCATAGCGGTAACCAATCCGGGGAGCCATTGCCCAGGCCGGCGTTGCGCGTAGTACGAGGCAACTGGGGGGGGTTCATAGCGGTAACCAGTCCGGGGATCCATGGCCCAGGGCCCGTATTATGAGTAGGGTGGGTACAAGACCTACCTATATAGGATAGGCAACCCCGAAGGCCCTAGGAGATTGACCCTTAAGCCACTTAAGGATGCTGTGTTATAGGGACGCCTATAGTGTAGTATGTGTCATGTTGCTATTGTGTTAGTGAGGGACTCAGCGGATGCTGCGGTTCCAGTGAAGGAGTTCGGACCCACGTTGGGGTCACAGAGAATATCGCCAGGATAGGATCAGACGGATTCATCACGCGTCTGACCCTTTGTGAAGCGTTGCTGATCCGAGCACTGGAGTGCTCGGCAGGTATCTACAGTTCTAAGTGCACCACCGGGCCCTTAGCTTAATAGTGACTGCGCAGTCACCCATTGATTCTCTGCAAGAGTGCGGGACATTGGGTGGGGTTCTTTGGACACTGGGTGGGATCACCTAGTGTTGGGGAATCGTCCTGCGAGACGTCATGGTTAGTGTCTCCTCCTGAGAGGGACACAGGTTATGTTATGAATGTGATGTGTCGTATTACATGTTAGTAAAGTCCTTAGTTATTATACCCCATTGTGTATGTGATCATTGTGTTTGTCCTGCGAGGATTCACTTCCCCCTCTGGTGGGAGCCATCGCAGGTGGAGGCGCTGCACCTATTGAGTAAGTGGTTACCCCTAGTATAATCGCCCCAGGTTCCCCGTGGCGGAAGCTCAGCCCTCCTGCGAGCCAACAGGTAATGCACCACACCGGTAACACTGCATGTTCTACTCACCCACACTATATATGCGATTGGGTGGGGTGGAATACCCGTTACACTGGTTTATAAAGTCGTCTTATACACCGGAATATACGGTACTCCATTATTAGTGTGGATCTGGGCCTTTGATGTAATACTACTATGCAAGGTCAAAATAGCCGGGGTTGTGTAGTATAAACATAACCAATATTTATAAACAAATGCCAGAAGTATATATTTACATGTATTAGGTTCCATTCTGTTTATTGTTTGAAGAGTGACATTATCAATTAATAAATAATAATGTAAACAATTTTTTAAAGAATTTGTTAACATTCTATCCATGACACATAACATCTTTAGTTATAGAATACTTAGTGGATTATTCATTACACTGCTATAGTGCCGATCAGGGCACTGCCACACAGAAATGTCCATTGTCTTCAACCCCTATTGAATGTGCTCTGATGTGGGGTAATGCACAATTAATAGTGCATGGTTACATTCAAGTGAGAACTAAATTCCTCGTTAAATATGCATTAACAGGCTTTTCACCATAATTAGCTGGGGTCAAAAGCCTCTTTTAAATATGCAGTGAAAATGTATTCTCTATATAAGAGAATATGTGTGCCTCATTCACTTGAATGGAGCTTGTATCTACTCCAACATACTGTAGTTAAGACTGCTTCACATTATATTACTGTAAATTGGGACCTTATTGGAGAAAAACAGAGCAGACTGTTTATATATGGACTGCATTTTATACTTGTACTCTGTCTATATTGAACCAATGTACTGTATAACAGAGGACCTGGAATGTCCTTTCAATTGCCGACACCACCAGTTCTTCTGAACTTAGCAAGTTGACTCCACTAAGTACTGTTCTCAATTTCACATTCCATTTTTAGAACTTATTCAGACCCATCTTTCCGCCGGCTATTTTTATCGGCGGAGAATGCAGTGAGCACTGTCTGATTATCATTTTTTTTGCAATATGTTTGGAAAATACCATTGAATTCCAAAGTCGAAAAACGTACAAAACTAAATGATTTAAATGATATAAATGTAAAATAAATTATTTTTAAACAGGAATTTGAAAGCCTATATAAGATTATAGGCAGCTTTTTAAATATGTCAAGTCATTTAGATTCAAGTGAAAGGTGTCAAAATTGAAAGAACAATCCTACTAGACCCGAGAGAACTAATGGATTTAATGGATGGATGCATTTTATTGGCAATTTAAAAATATCAGTCAATTAAAAGTATTTATATTTCTTGTAACATTTAAAGCTTCAATGATAATCAAATGCTTTAATCTTAAAATATATTTGATCCTAATCTCAACCCAATATACAGTGTACAGTAATATTATGTTAACCTTTAGGCTGCGCTTATAGTGCCTTGCGACGGCGATGTGACGTTGCTCAAAAACAAATATATTGACGCCAGCGCTTATAGTAAGCGCGACGGCAATGGAGAGGCAAAACATTTGGCAGCTGGGTCTATTTGATTTTTTAGAGACAGTCGCCACATGTGACCAATCAGAGACCGTGGCCCGCCCCTTTTGGTGACGTCATTGGTGACCGTCGCTAAAAACCAAATTACAACTATCACGGGTGGTGACAGCGACGGGTGACGTCATCTGTCGCGTCGCCGTCGCCAGCACTATAAGCACGGCCTAAGGATGACCACATCTTTCTAAGGAAACTATTATATTTATACAGGCTTACTGTGTTTAAACAGTGGTAAAAGTGGTTTAAAAAAGTAATGTGGTTGTTTTTTCCCTATTACCAGCAGGCAAATGTCAATGTACGAAAAGGTGTGGGTAAATAAATATCAAAGCACATTTATGTTTTGAATGTAATTGTAAAGTTTGTTTTTAATGTATTTAGTATAATCCTTTTACTTTTAATGGCACCTGTTTCTAGCAACTTTATCGTACAATTCCATTAACAGAAATGGAGTAAAGTCACCACAATAAAAGAACTGTATTTCAAAAGGATAATGTCTCACAACCGTTTTTGTTGAGGTATGCTTTATCTTGTCAGTAATATAATACTTTGAGTATGTCTGATCAGGAAAATGTAGTTAACTGAAAAAATGGCATAGTACATGTTTTAACCTTATATAGCATGCTAACTGAACTTGTAAATAAACTAAACGTTGAATGGTCTATAAATTACTATGCTGATCTACTTTCAAAAGTAAGCTGAGTGAGGCTATGGCATCTGAAATAGTATCTTACCGGGAAGCAGTACAGTTCATTCCAGTTACAGCTTTAACGCCCTGCCCCATTACACAAATGGCATGAAAACAAGCAAATCTGTCACTACACAAAAGCATGGGGTGTCACTTTTATAACTTCACATGCCAGGCACAATAAATACAGAAACAAGCCATCCTGCTGCTATTTACTTTGCTCATTTCAACTCAATTAAAAGTGCAACTATGGTAATTTCTAATCTGCAACTCAAATTAATTTGTCCTGATCTGTGACATTTCTATTTAGTATTAATCAACATGAATAATTACAGCATCATTGCACGCTCTGATTTAATGGTAATCTATGTCTTACGTAAAGTGTTAAAAAGTTTCCAATAACTGGTGTTGCCTGCCTGTTGATTTAGAAATAAGGTACTGTATCTCAGATATGCAAAACAAGATTCAACTTAGTTATTTAAAAAAGGCTACAACAAAATTGGCAAACATTTGCTCTGATTGCATTATAACACTATTCTATTTGAGCATCTCAGCTACCATGTTTTTAATTAATAAAAAAAAAGATGAACTTTACCAGATCTGTTTTTGATTATGTCATTGAACTCGTCCACTGCAGGGTCTTCGCTGGGATCCTCATGATGACCACTTTCAGCCATAGCTCACTCTGATGGTCTGTGAAGCTGCAAATCAAGAACCCAAGGTTTGCTGCACTTTGGTTCTTCTTCCAATTAAGCAAATTGTTTTCAGGAAAACTCTAGAGATCAGCGTCTGTGCTATGCTCAGTAAGCGAGACAGTCTTAGGAAACTGCATGCAGAGGCTGCATTGGGATGGGAGAATAATCTGTCAACCCCACAGATCAGAGAAAACAGGTGCCGATCTCTGTTAGTCCTTAAAATAGACGTACAAACTACAAGAACGTGAATGTGAAGTAGGGGCATACTAAACCTGACACTCTATAAATCAGCATCAACTTCTAGATTCCAGCGACTATTTCCGCACTCTGCTCAATCAATGCAAAGACCAATAAAATACCAAATTGCCAAAATAAACTCAGAGGACATACATAATTTAGTTATACCTCACTTAGTTGCTTACAGTAGAAATATGATGGGACTGTGGTCAATATATATTGTATCATACAGTAAGGTTTAGAAAAGATGGCAAAAATGAGTCATTGTTTTTATACTGTAGCAACTATTTATTTTTCTTCCTTTGTTGAACTTATGCCAGAAAAAAGAAAATATGTAGTTTGTTTTTTTCTCTAGCTGGTCCACATTCTTCAGATTTTACTTTCAAACTGTCAATTTAACACATACATAACACATTTATTTGTCGTTATAGGTCCATCATTCATCTAGATAACATTCAAGTGTATTACAAAAGGTTGTAATGAACACCCATAAATAACTAAAATAAAACAAAAGAAAAATAGTTGTGGCCAAGAAAATAACAGTGAAAGCCAGTGTGCAATGATCAAAAGGAAACTCCACTGGTTCCAATACTACAGTAGCATAGAAAAGCAAACATTTGTTATTATACACACCCCATAATTGCATATATTTAATAAGATCAACTGATCATTACATTAGCACAAAACAATAAATTGAAACATAATTCAGATTGTCTCAAATGAGCACAAACAGTTAATGCTTCTGTCTACACCCCATGCCCTTGATCAGAACAGTTGGATGCATCCAATTGTTGTTGTTGTATGATAATATTCAAGAAAAAATCATTTGGATTTACTAAATTTTTGTGATGCATTGTAGATACGGTATATATGTTTTAACATAACACAAAGTAAACAACAGAACCCAGAGGCCATTAGGAGATGGTTGGCATGAACTGAGACACGAGTAGCCCGGGATAAAGATCTAGTAGTGAGGAAGTGAGGGAAAACTGGTGAAAACCACATTTATTTATTGGATTTTTAAACATGATATACCCTTATTCAACATGGAACAAGAAATAAATTAAAATGTGTTCTTTGGTAATGATTATTTAAGACTAATTCTGATTACCAGGACTTAATAGGCAATTATTTAACATTACTGAGAATTATTAGTTTTAAAATGAACTTGACTTTGCGGTGTCAGTTTTCCTTTACCCTTTTAAATAATTGTCTAATCAATTTAAGTATTTCCTGCCTTGAATTGTGACACCTTTATACACCTGAACATTAGTACTGTACTTTCCCAAACTATGAAATAACCCCAATCTAAGTTTGTGGTCATTATTAATTTGTGATTAATCGGTGCTTCCATAAGTGCCATCTAGCCCAGCAGGTAAAATCTCAGAGTTTGGGAGGACACCACCACATTCTCTCATATTCATGACAAAATGTAGACATTCACATACAGATGTAGTCATTATTATTGCAACCTGTAGTGTGAAATTGCATGGCAGCCCTGCCCCTTCTCACTCACGCTTGTGTGTTGTGTACAGATCTAGCAGTGGTTAATTTACCATAAAGCGCATTATGGTGGGATACTCTGTAATATTCTGTGTTATCACTGCTATTGATTCTATGGAAATTCTGAGATATTCCATATTACAATGCGGTATTCTGCATTAGGAGTGGGTACAAAACCCTTAGTAAATCTCTATGTTCCACTGCAGCGAACCACAGATTGCAATAACGTTGGCTACATCTGTATAGCAAAAAAAAAAAACTAAAATATAAGGATTTTCTCAAATGTGACAAGAGAAAATTTCTTACTTGTGGAGTATCCTCAATCCAATTTTCATAAAAAGGGTGAGTTTTCTTGCCAACTTTTTTACCCATCTTATATCATTCCTTTTAAAATAAAGTATGTTAGCTCTGGGAGGTTTTTACCCAGGCTCACTACAGAATGTCATAATTTTCAACATATTCTCATCTTTTATTTAAGTTTAGCCAAATTTCACTATGATTTGTTATTAAACCAATCATTTCTCTATATTGTTTATACATTGCATTACTTCCAGTTAAAAATATTGAGATAGTTACAATTTTATCTTCTGATGGCAAGTCTGAATTTTTTTTTCACAATAAAGGAGAGAATATTAGATTTGCTTATCCCCTGCCTTAAGGATCTATTCTCAGTTCCCTTCACTTTTCAATTTATATTGTTCCATTGATAGAATAATTTTTACTTTTCGATTGAATCATCTTTGTTTTGTAGATGATATTCCGTTATTTTTTGTCTTTCTGCTGGATTTTTTAAAATAAAAATATAGGTGTCCTTAATTTTCTTTGCTGTTTGACGCATTACACTGCCTTTAAACAAATATAGACTGAACTTTAATTGCTTCCGCCTTCTTCTTTTCCAATACATGTGGGTATAATTTTTTTCCCAACTGTGGAAGGAACCCAGTCTTCGTCCTCTTGTTCAGGCACTGAATCTCACACATTCATTTAAATCATTTTTAATCATTGCTAAACTTGTAGATTTGAGCTTTTAAACCTGTAGAGTTTTAAACCTGTAGAGATTCCAATTTATTTTATTTCAAACATGCAGAATATTTGAAGTTTTTATAAGTAGAACCACCTGCTGTAATTTACTTCTGATACTGATACGTTCTTCATACTGTGTCTCCACCAATATGTTTCAGACCATTTAGAATATTCGTATCCGGATAATCTGCCAAAAATCTAGGTTTGATACTTTAACACAATTTAGGCAACAGTATTAGTTACAGTAGAGGCAACGTTTATTCTAACATTTGCCGTAAACTAGCCGGGTTACATTCTGGGTATGTGCTGGGTATGTGCTGGGTATGTTCTGGGCTAGTTTGAGGCACGTTTAAGGCATTTCTGCATTGACTAACGACCCATAGGATTAACACAGCAGGGATCCCTGGCATTCCAATTCAGTTTGAATGGGACTGCCAGGGACCCCCGCTGTTAATCTGATAGGCCATTAATCAATGCAGAAATGCTGGGGCTAGTTTAAGGAAAGTTTAAGGCATGTATTCAGAATGTACCTGGGTGTTTCCTGGGTTTTTTGGGAAATTGCCACTGGTTTTTGTTCGAATAAGAGTTGCCTCTACTGTATTACCTATGATATTACAGATCAAGTTCATAATTGATGTGGCATTGTTGGCATTTCTCTGATAGACTATTCTCCTCTTTAAGATTTGTTTACTCTGTATAGATCGTCACATTATTTTATGTTGTTAATGTTTCTACTTAAAGTGAATCAAAATGACATTAAAGCAGCGATATGGTATGTTTATTGGATTAAAATGTTGGTGATTGCTCAAAAATTGCATTTTTTGTCTGATAGCAACAGAATCTTGCGAAAATGGCAGTGTATAATGGGCCACATGACGTGCACCTTGACTTTTAATATTTTGCAAAATGTTTGCGATGTTTGACGATTTCCACATTTTTTATCACAAAATAAAGTACAGTACATTTTGCCTAGTTTACAAGATTTTGTGAAAATGTTGCACATCTATAGCTTTTACAATACTTACTTGACTTATTTCATAGTAAGTAAATAAAGATTAAGATTTCTTAGAATACTAACGATATTGGTATAGTAATTGTAGGTCGATTGAACATGTTTAAAGGGTGATTTTGCTTTTATATGTGTGGTCCCCTTTCCCTATGCCTAAGGGAAACTATGCGCGCTGCTATATTTGGGCCGCACGGATAAAATCATCATCATCATCATCTCTCCTCCAGCACCCTCATCATCATCATCCTCATATATATCTCCCCCAGAACCCCTCACTATCAACCTTTGCGATACTCCCCATCTATCCCTCATACCCCCATCTCTCCCCCTCACCCACACACATAATACTCCCCCTCCACATCAAACACACAATACCCCCCTGCACACCACACACATCCCACCCCCCCTGCACCTCACATCCTTCTTCCCCCCTGCATCACATCATCCTCCCCCCTGCAACTCACAACACTCTCCCCCCCTGCACCTCACATCACTCTCCCCCCCTGCACCTCACATCACTCTCCCCCCCTGCACCTCCCATCACTCTCCCCCCCTGCACCTCCAATCACCCTCCCCTGCACCTCCAATCTCCCCCCCGGCACATCCAATCACCCTCCCCTGCACCTCCAATCACCCTCCCCTGCACCTCCAATCGCCCTCCCCTGCACCTCCAATCCCCCCCCTGTACCTCCAATCACCCCCCTCCCCTGCACCTCCAATCACCCTCCGCTGCACCTCCAATCACCCTCCGCTGCACCTCCAATAACCCTCCCCTGCACCTCCAATGACCCTCCCCTGCACCTCCAATGACCCCCCCTGCACCTCCTATGACCCCCCCCTTCACCTCCAATGACCCCCCCCTACACCTCAAATCACCCCCCTTGCACCTCAAATCACCCCCCATACACCTCAAATCAAAAGAATGTATAATTCCTAGGGGACACATATACACACATCTACATACACACACACACAGTCTAACACATCGCCGTTTTCTTCCTGGCTTTTTCCTGGAATGCGACGCACTTCACCTGGAGCATGCCGCATTCATTTTGCATTCCCAGCCGCGGTTCATGCGCGGGTCATGTGCGGTTGACGCGCGGTTGATGCGTTTATTGAGAATGGTTCGGATTTAATAGGTTGCAATTCTTCGCGTGTCCGCCAGATGGTAGATATTCATGAAATGTAATGCGCATGCGCTTCAGTAATGTGTCGACTTGCAGGTGTTTCGTTTAAAAAAGATACCACAATGTGCTATTGTAACTTGGCCTTGAGACTGAAGGAAGAGGTTGCAAAAGTGTATCAATTTAGGCTTTTCATATTAAAGAAAGACAAAGACCAGTTTCGGTTACAGTATTCTCCAGAGACCCGCTCGCCATGAGTGTTCAAGTGCAGCCCGTTTTCCAAAAACCCGACAGTAGTTACGCGTATTTGATATGGGCCGCGATTAATGCAACAGATGATAAATTTGAACAACTGTTGCCATCTTATCAGTATTTTATCGAAAACTATGACTTTTACAAATTTTTGCCAGCTCCTCATACGTGGAAGCGTGCAATAAGGAAAAGGTTATGTAGCGATCCCTCTTTTTATCGTATTGAGCCACAATTTGTTGGAGGGTATTGGTGTGTATCACCGGCTTTTTCCTGTATCTATGAATATGCAAACGGCAAAATGCGAAGGGTCGTGTTAAAACCAACAAGAAACGACAGTCGCTGCCAAGCAATGCACCAGCACCGGCTTCCAAAAGCTACAGCACAGATTGAATATCGTAATACAGTAAGATGGGTTTTGCAGTCTCTTGTGGAGAAAAAAAAAAAAAAAAAATTACAATAAATTTTTTTTTTTTTTTTTTTGGTCATTCACTCAGGCAAGCAAGAAGTGGTGGGCGAAGTTACAGGCGCATGCGCAGTAAATTCCGGCTGTCAAGCAGGAATGTGATTGAAACCAGACACACGTTCAAAGGAATGGTGTGGGAGAGATGTACTGCATTGCACAGAAGATACGAAGTTGAAATACCCTGCAGTGCAGTTAATTATCCTGAGCGAGGGGAGAGCGCTATATATGCCGAAATGTGACACTGTTACAGTACTTTACACGCCTATGCGTTTCAACAATTTTCAAATGTGACATACCGTACAGCAGCACAGTACTGCAAATGCATGTATACTTTAAATATGCAAATTTACAATTACTGCGCGCGCACACACAGACTGTGTACTGGCGTAGGTTGAGCCGCGAAGGTATTAGACTTCCAAGACAACAGCTCGCAAACGCCCCCCTGAGTTTTTACACGGCATTGCAGTATTGCAGACAGCGAGAATAACATGCTAATATCACGAGCGCGAAAATAATGCAGTTCACTCCGGGCGAAAACGATAAAAAAACACACCTAACCGGGATAATCTTAGAACCGCGGATCTAGCCGTCTTAGACTCAGATCGGCCACCACTGTACCTGGCTGCAGTAGAGACTTGGACTTGACTTGCGAGTTGGGGGCACTTGAGAGCGCTCGTGCACGCACATACCGCTCCACCACAGTCATCCAATCCTCTGCCACAGAGGAGCTGGCTGTTTTACTTCCGCCCCGTCCCACGTTGCGAGAGGGGGGGGAGCGGGCCCTGCGCATGCGCGCCGAGAGGGGAATCGCCGCCATTTTTTAAACTTTTTTTTTTATTAATTAACTGGCGCCCGACCGGAGTCATCGCGGGCCACACAGAGAGGCACACGGGCCGTATGTTGTGCAGGCCTACTATATATAATACTACACACATATGACACGATAACTATACCCAAAGATAACCCCAATGATCCAACACTTGGCGGTTCCCCTAAAGAACTGAGGGTGTCGCGGCACCAATACCCCTGGTGTCCTGTCCCAGCAAGTCCCCATCCAAGTTTGAGGTAGTGCTACACCCTGTGGATGTAGGTGAACATTGGATACCTGCCTGGGTTCTCCAGTACCCAGGTGCTGCTTGTCTCAATGGGTTGGTGCATGTCCCACGTAGCGGGGCCTCCAACACAAATCCCCTCTCTCCTAAGGGTCCTGATCTGCCTCGTTGGGTGAGCTCCTGCTGGAGTGTCTCATCTGAATGTCTCCGGGTCCTGTGGCCTGGTCCCAGGGCGCCGCGTGGCCATCTTGTCACCAGTACAGTACTCTTCACTAATGGGATGAGTCCCTATCTGAGGCCTTCCCTACAACACTTGGCTTAGGTTGACTCAGGGCCTAGGTTGGGCCTAAGGGAGCAAGGTCTAGGCCTAGTCTAGGAGGCACTGCTCCCTGGACACTACCTACTGTCTTGCCGCCCTCCGCCCGACTGACTCGCAGGCTATTCGTGCGCGAAAGATATCCTCTTCCACCTGCCTGCGCAAATCCCATTGGCTGGCACTGCCCCACATGGGCAGCCCTCCCTCTAGGGATTCTGAAACGTGTAGTCCCGTGTCTGCGAAGCCGTCCTACACACTGAGCAGGCGCACCTCGCCACACTGCGCATGCGCTATACTCAAAATGGCCACCGCCACCTCCTGCGGAGCTCCGGTCATCTAACCGCCAGCTCCCCCACACCAGAGGCAGGGTAGGGGGCGCTGCTTCATCTGGCATATACTTATTGTAGTTCTTCTTTTCTATTTCTGCCTTTTTAAAATAAATTTGATTGATTTTAAAAACAATATATTAACTTTAAAAAAGACACTATCAATAGCATTGTACAATAAACAAGCAACTTTTTTCTGTGTATATCTCTATGATATATTTTCAACTGAAGAATACCAATTCTGCCTTTTATTGATGTTCATTTTGGATTGTAGTTTAGTCAGTTGTAAGAACGGTTCTGATAAAAGGTGTCACACGCATGTGCAAAATCAATAGATAAAAAATTAAGAAGCACGAACAATTGCAGAAACAAAGTTTGACAAGTTTTAACCCAACCTGACCCCACAAAACCAAGAATTATGCCTCACAAATATATTTAATTATCTTTAAAATATACTACTGTATATTATAATTGTATTTAACCTTTTTTCTGTCCTTTACATACCCAGTACCAATCATAATGCTCAGAATATTCAACTAGTGAGAATGCTCCAATAAATATACTTATCAGAATGGTCGAAATGTTTGCACTTAGGTGCTGCCAGACTTCCGTCAAGTTACATTTTCATACTTGCAGATGTATTTATTATGCAATCTAAAAATACTATCCAATTTGCTAATTAAATGACAGTATTTATTTTCATTTTTACCGTTTTCATCCTAAGAAAGCTGCAACACAAGAAGGCTCTACTTGCTATTCTGTTGCAAAATAGAAAGCACATCTTGCAATTTTAATACAATAGAATTTTTTAAAAGAAGTTTTCTTAAACGGAAGAATTCATTTCTGAAGAGGAAGTGCATCTGTCAATAATTTTAGCCTGGTTTCGCTTAAGTAAATCCCAACCTGTAAAAAAACACACGTTTTCTCTGGGATCATGCTTGGTACTATATCTCATCCTTATTAATATAACCTGGTGCCAGTCTGTTAGGATATTTAAAGACATGGTTAATCATCTGTAGTGTGATAGAGATTAGTTGTTAATAAATATTGGCAATATATCATTTTTGTTATTTGTATTTTGTATTTACGCTGCAGAAGCCTTGATATTATACTATACTCGCTGAAAGTACCTGGTATTACTCGGGAAATCTAAGAAACCAAACTCATCCCTCCACTCCTCCTCTAACCCTCCTCCCCCCTCATCTCTCTCCCTCTCATCACTTTAATTTTATACCTTGAACAAGCACACAGATACAATTATTATCACAACAAAGTTGTATTTATTTATAAAATGTTTTACCAGGAAGTAATACATTGAGAGTTACCTCTCGTTTTCAAGTATGTCCTGGGCATAGAGTTAAGACAAATAATACATGGTTACAAATACAGTTACATACATGAACAGGGTATACATTATATACAAGACATTGCAAGCACAGTTAAAGAAAATATATATCATAGGCTTCTGAAACAGTTACAGATCAGATTAAAATGTGTCTAAGGGGATTATAGCAAAATAAATGGGGCTCTTTAAAGAAAATGTCCCATACTGGTATCACGTAAGGATGTGCCAATGCTTGATTATGCTCTTTTTGATATAACCTGTCTCAGTTGAAAAAGTCATGGCAATATAAAATGAAGTTTGTTTGAACGAGTAGTAGGCTTTGGATAGAGTAATTGCCATCTCTCTGAGGACGTTTTGCATGGTTTAACTGAGCTCACATCTATCATACCCCATTTGAATAAATCTCTGACCCATACATGACAAGGCTTCCAGTACATCTTTGATATTTCTTGTGGTTGCAAGTGCCCTAATAAGCTGTGAATAAGGCAGACCTCTTTTGAGTAGAATAGAGTGGTGGAAAGATGCAAGTAAGACAGTGTTCTGTTCAGTTTCTTTATGAAAGATGTGAGTATTCAACTTATAGGTATCTTTGTAACAATCATGTAAGAAAAATCTGTGTCTCCAAATGAGACTTATACTGGACCCAGTTGCACTGAGTCTGTGTATAAACTGCATTAATGATGCCTCTGAATCTTCTCACAATAGAAAAATATTGTCTATATAGCAATGATAGAATATATTCTGCTAAGAAAAATTAGATATAAGAAAGGGGGTTATAGTAGCGACTACCGTATATAGATGTAGCAGTAGATATTCAGTCCCACACACAGTGAAGTCCTGCTGCCAGAGTTCTTAGAGGTGATTCATAGTCCTCTAATCAATGTCAGTCAGGGGAAAAAAAGGGTCCTCCGGCACATGGTTCCACTCGTGGTTCCAGGACACATGAAACAAGAAGTTAAAACAATAAACCACAATGAGGGGTGGTCAGAGTAAATTCAAAATATAACTTGTGTTGATTATTATAGGAAAAAGTACACTCACATCAAAGAGTGGCTCCTCAAAAGGATGGGAAAAAGTTCCTGATGGTGTCTAAAAATATAAGAAAAAAGATATAGTGTAAAACCATTTATTTAAAACAATAAGTAAAAAGAGATTGCAAATTCACAAACAGCCAGCGATATGTAGCATTGAAATGGAATGCATCCCAGACTCCACAAGCCTATCTCCTGAATCACCAGGTATCGGTGTGGGGTCTGCTTCGGCATAAGAGATGACATCAGCAAGCCGCATCGGCAGGGGACTCTTCCGGGCTCGTGCACAGTCCGGTTCCTCACTTCACTGACTCCTTGCTGCAGCTCCGCTCCCACGCATGCGCACCAGTAGCAGTGCTGTCTTAGAGACAAGTGGAGCTAATCCTTTTCAGCTACGGTGGCCTGTAGTGTCAAAAATTAGTCAGAAGCGTTTCGCCTTTGGCTTCCTCAGTGACATTTTTTTTTCCTAAGAAAAATTAGGATGTGTTTTCTTGTACACATCCATAGAGTTTAGGGTACAATGAGCCATATTTGAGCTTATCGCCTTTCCTCTTAGTTGCAGAAAGACATTCTTCTGAAATGTAAAATCATTTTTATTAAGCATTAGATAGATGAGCAAAAGTAAGAACTCACAAGGATCCCCTATTGTTATGGTCATTTATGTCACAGTGCACTGTCCAGAAGACAGACTAGCTAGGCAGAGTTGGAGAGTAGAGACAGACCGAGGTGAGGGCAGCAGAAGGCAGGATAATCATGGTCACTGTTCAGGGGTTAGGCCTGGAGAATACAGAATAGTAAGGTTCACAGATCCGAGGTCAGGGCTGGAGAACGCAGAATCGTCAAGGTAAGGTAGTCGGCAACAGGCAACGAACAAGGCAGGTAGGACATATCTTCCAGCAGGGAACAAGAGAGACAGAACCTGCCACAGGCAAGGAAGAGAGGGGGGGAAAGCTTTATAAAAGGGAACAGGCAGGTGCACGCAATAAATCAAGAATGAAAATGAATGAAAGAATGACTTCCTGCCTCGGTGGCCATGTTAGGAGATCCTATATAGATCCAGAATGAGGCAGACATCCTGCCTCTGCGGCCATGTTGGGAGATCCTTATAGAATCCTTCCTTTTAGCGGCAGACTCCGAATTGGGTTTGGTAGGAAACCCCCTGTGGAATCTCTTGACCAATGCTGGAGAGTTTATTTTGGATGCCCTGACCCAACTCCTCTCCTCCAGACCATATCCCTTTCAGTCGATTAGGTACTGCAGGGACCGTCTCAAGACACGGAAGTCCAAAATCTTCTGGACGACATATTTGGGCTGGTCATCTACAGAAATAGGAGCAGGAGGGGGTAGAGTTCTGGAAAACTGGTTCCTGATGCCCGGTTTCAGTAAGGATACGTGAACGTTGGAGGGGATCTTGAGTGATGCAGGAAGCTCCATTTGGAAGGGCACTGCGTTCAACACTCTCTGGGAAATCCTGTAAATACCGTTAAACACGGCCCCAATTTCGTGGAGAGCTGATTGTCACAGTAACTTGTGATAGGATATAATATACACCAAATAACTGGATTGAATTGAACACGACTTAGATATAATAAATATAGTTTCTTCCTTAAAGAATGTGAACACACAAGATATACAAATAACAGACAAGAAATAACACTTACTTAGGGATTGGGATGTTGAAGTAATCAGGAACAGGATTAACAATTCATACAGCAATCAGGCATCAAGTAGTTGGTAAAGTTGAAGACACGAAAAGACACTGAGTATAGAGCTTACACTCGTTACTATGGAGTTCCACTCCTCTACTCTGGCATTGAGTGCAAGTCATTGGAGAACAATTATCTGCACCCAATCCCTCCTTGCCACCTCACCTGAGGGGCACTGTAATACCTGCCCACTGGGTGGATATTATTCTAATCAGGGGCTTATTTCATTAGCCCCCCTCCCACAAGACTGGCGTCTGAATGTCTGCTTTGGACAGGAAAGCCTTTGTCCCTAGGTGTGAAACATAACACTTAACATAAAGTATCCACGTCCTGCTTTCCTTTGTGCTTGCATACACACGCAGGGTGGGGGCGTCTTTGATCAGGGGTTTATTGTAGACCACTTGTCTCCTTCCCTGAGCATTAACATACCATATGGGCTCTGAGTTTTTATACCAGACCCAAAATACAATTCATTCTTTAATATCTTCACATATTAAAATAATCCGTTCTGTGGGTCTGAGATGGCTGAAATTTGCCAGGTCCTCATGCCGGAAGACCTTTGCAATAGTGGTCAAGTTTCAGCCTACCATGACCCCCAGAACCGGAGATACAAAAAACAAGTTTAAATCCCCTATTAACTTTAATGCAGGATTCTCCGCTCTAACTAAAAAAAATCTCTGCTTTTCACTCTCCCATTGAAATCAACGGGCTCCGCCGCTATAGGCTTTCAATGGAGCAACTCCGCCATTGAAGTCAATGGGCTCCGCCGCTATAGGCTTTCAATGGAGCAACTCCGCCATTGAAGTCTATCGGAAACCCACAATTTTTCACATTTGCCCATACTCCGGCTTTTCCCACATTGGAATCAATAAGGCCGGCGCCGCCATAGGAAATGCATGGGCCTGGCGCCGCCATTGGATTCAATGGGACCTCCGCTCCACCATTAGAGTCAATGGTGCGACCCTCGTGGCGAGCGTGACCCTTTACGGGGATCCCTCATTCCCGGACCCGGTGGTGGTCGAGTGTGGGGGTTCCTAGGGTCTAGGGGCAAAAATAATTTTATTTCTGGGTGCCCTAGAACCTAACTTTCCCACGCCAATTGTGTTTGAACTAGAACTCAGTGTGATCAAAGCTCTTTTTCAGATAATGTTTCCGCTCTTGCGGTCTGCGGTTTGGATGGCTGCCAACCCGTTCCTGGAGGTCGGCGTCGAGGAATCCCCATTTAAATTAATGTTCCATTGACTTACAATGGGGAACCGCCGCTCCTCCTCTCGGGCGCCACCTGCAGGTCTTCTACCGAAACGGGCCCAAATCGCCAGAATCTCCATAAGGTTGCATTGGGCTGCAATGGCGACCTATGGAGAGCTGCAAAATGAATCCTGAAAAGGCGGGAAACTGGAACAAAGGGCTATAAACACTGAATTAACATTAACCCTTCCTCTCCCTCATCAATCCCAGTGTATGTGTTGGTGCAGACACTGGAATGGGAACAATACATATTTAAAGGGGAATACACATTTTGGTACTGAAGCAGGGTAAAAACACATTACTGGACCGCAGTCCAGTTAACCCCTTGCTTCCCAAGTGAGAGCAGGGGGTGGCCAAAATGGGGTGTAACCCCTTTAATACCAGGCCAAACCCCCTCTCCCATGACACTGATGTAAGCGAACATTCTGCATCAAGAGCCAGACCTCATCTCCAACTTGGTATTCGGGTCAGCCTTCTACATTTGTCCGTGTTTCTCTTCTGTGCCTCTGCTGCCATGCAAATAGTCATTTGAATGCCTTTCCAGAAATCCTGTAGGTCATCGGCCCTGGTATCCTCTGCAGGAACTCCTACTATGGAGGAGTCATGGGGAAAGGTAGTCGGGTTATACCCTAGAGACGCGAAGGTAGAGCACTACAAGGACTCTTGGGACAGGGAGTTCATGGTGAATTCTGCCAATGGCAGCAGCTCCAACCAATCGTCCTGTTGCTTAGCGACATAGCACAGGAGGAACTTTTCCAACATTTGACTGGTCCTCTTCGTCTGACCATTGGACTGTGGCTGGTAGGCGGAGGAAAAATGGAAGTCAATATCAAAATCCTTCCAGAATCTTGCTATGAATTGGGAGCCCCTGTCAGAGACAATCTGTGTCAGCAAACCATTCAGTCGAACTACCCCCTTGATTGTGCCTGCTTGGAGAAATGAACAACATAAACAGACAGACAAGTTCCTCCTTGAATGCACTCAGAAAGGTAAGTCAGAGCGATATGGTTGATAACATTAAAAACCTTTTAATCACCAAATAGTAAGAACATATTGTATAGAGGGAAATGGTAGAAGTAGTCCACGGCCAGTCCCTTAAAACAAACCAAGAAAAGATCTTCCTAAATAGGTGTATGGAAGATAGTGGGGACAATACACCACCTAGGTGTGGGCTACAGAAAACTGCAAAGTCTCGCCACAAAATAACTTCAGACTTGAGAACCTGTCCTGTTGGCAGGAATTCTATTATCAAAAACCAGCACACCTATAGAAAAAAGTATGCTGATACTAGATCTGAAGAAGGTGTGGGCTACAGAAAACTGCAAAGTCTCGCCACAAAGTAACTTCAGACTTGAAAACCTGTCCTGATGGCAGGAATTCTATTATCAAAAAACCGGCACACCTATAGAAAAAAGTATGCTGATACTAGATCTGAAGAGGCGGTTCATATACAGTTCGTGAGTAATAAAGCCCTTACATCCGTATACATAGACCACAAGGAATGGGGGTGTATGTCAACTCCAGAACACAAATGAAGTCAACGAATGATGTGGAGAGTAATACATATAACATAAATTAAACCACATACATAGCTATTAACTACGTGGCTAGTGAGTAGTAACCTCTGCGTAGGGCAAGCACAAAGCGTGCTCTGCTAGTGCCCAGAGGCACGGTTCAGTGACCGTATCCAGTTATGGCCTCAGAATAAAATAACACAGTTAATGCAGAGGTCACTGCCCAAACAGGTGTATGGACGATAGTGGGGACAATACACCACCTAGGTGTGGGCTACAGAAAACTGCAAAGTCTCGCCACAAGGTAACTTCAGACTTGAGAACCTGCCATCAGGACAGGTTTTCAAGTCTGAAGTTACTTTGTGGCGAGACTTTGCAGTTTTCTGTAGCCCACACCTTCTTCAGATCTAGTATCAGCATACTTTTTTCTATAGGTGTGCTGGTTTTTGATAATAGAATTCCTGCCAACAGGACAGGTTCTCAAGTCTGAAGTTATTTTGTGGCGAGACTTTGCAGTTTTCTGTAGCCCACACCTAGGTGGTGTATTGTCCCCACTATCTTCCATACACCTATTTAGGAAGATCTTTTCTTGGTTTGTTTTAAGGGACTGGCCGTGGACTACTTCTACCATTTCCCTCTATACAATATGTTCTTACTATTTGGTGATTAAAAGGTTTTTAATGTTATCAACCATATCAGGAAAACCTGATACCTAAGAATTACTATCAACGAGGATGGTTATCTCTCCACAACAAACCACAAGAAAGAGACTGCCACAAACAGTTACCTCAGAGCCGACAGTTTTCATCCCCAACCCCTCATACGAGGTATCCCCACAGGACAATTTTTGCGCATCAGACGCAACTGCACAGACATCATGACATTTAAGGAAGAGAGCAAGAAAATGCGGGATAACTTCCTAGCAAGGGGATACTCAAATCGCCAACTCAAGACGGCATATCATCGTGCTATCAACACACCACGCATTGATTTACTAAAATCCTCATCTCTGGATGAGAGCAACAAATTGAGGGAAATCAGATGCATAGCCACTTACCACAATCAGTGGAGAGATATCCACAGGATACTCACCAAGCATTGGCCTATACTGACGAACGACGAAGATCTGAAGAAGGTTCTTAGAAGTCATCCATCCATCGTCTGGAGAAGGGCACCAAATATTAAAGACCATCTGGTGCACAGCCATTTTATGCTGGGAAACAACAGAAAAAGCACAACTTGGTTAAGTGTGAAAGGCACGTATAAATGCCATCACTGCAAAGCCTGTGGCTATGTTAAGGAAAGCAAGACCTTTACAAACACTGACAACAATAAAACATACACCATTAAACAGTTTATTAACTGCAAGAGCAGTGGGATTATCTACTTGATAACTTGTGTGTGTGGAAAAAAGTATGTTGGCAAGACAAAGCGAGAACTCCGAAGACGCATCCTGGAACATATAGGATCTATCAGGAATGCTCTGGACACCCCGGTCTCCCGTCATGTTAGGGACCACCATGCATGGAAACTTGATACGCTTAACTTTCAAGGCATAGACCATGTTCCCCCCAGCATTCGCAGGGGGAACTGGGATAAGAAACTCCTGCAACGGGAGGCCAGATGGATTTATTTGCTCAATACCCACTACCCATCTGGCCTAAACGAAGGTTTTGTTTTTAACTCTTTCCTATAAATTTATGTCAGAACCAAGACTTTATTTCAACTCATCTTTGTTGTCACCAACCAAATCTTTGAAATCCATTCTATTCTAATTTGTATTTACAAGCACTAACTTAGGTCAGTTTTGGATGCAGTACTCGTGCACCACCACCTATCAGCATTTGGAGTCCCACGATCACTATGGCAACTACAGGGTATAAAGAAGCGACTGGGAACCAAGTAACGCCCACCCCGGATGAAGTCACAGGAAGTGACGAAACATGCGGCATGTCGGGTCTTTTAGCTGTTTCATGACTCATGCATTACTACGTCTGCTATCTCTACTAGCTCCTTCAGTGCGCGGATCTGTGTCAAAGCTATATTTCAATTGATACACCCATTTAAAGAGGTGTCAGTGCTGCCACAGGGCGGCACCTGCTACTCACTATCAAAACAGCTTGCTCGTTATAAATACAACAGATACAACCATGCATACACGTCTATGTTATTTTATATAGACACAGCTGCTCTGACTATCTGGGTCCCGTATGTTATGCCCTATTTCCTCTTTGCAGCAGTGTACAAGCAAGCAGCACTGCGGTCACTCGTTTTAAATATCACTCATCAGCCCAGTACTGCGCTTACTACTTTCACTACACTAGCAACTAAAGGTGTACAGCACCCTTGTACCGGCGCCCAAACTGAGACGCATACTATACCAGAGGACATATTACTAGAGCAAGTACATTACAATGTGTGACGCATGAACGCACTAATGTACTATGAATACGCATCCCGTAATACACTGGGTTCATCTTAAAAAAGTGATCTATAGTGATCCATAGGCACAGCCGCTTTGTGTGTCACTATGTTCAATCACTACTAAACATTTCTATCATACCCAGTGCTCCCTTTACCCGTTACTTACCTAAAACGGGCCATCCAAACAGTTAAATCTCACGCACTGTTCCGGCGCATGCGCAACACGTACATAAAACAGACTCCAACTTTTTAACTTACATGACGCATGCGCAGTGTACATATCGCCTGAATGTGCTGCGTGAATACTTTGTAAGTCTCGGTAGAGCCTATACTTACTAATATGCCACAGGATTAATATACTTACCTAGACTTCTGATACGAAGAGCATCTATCCAGTTTCATCTAAACAACAAGGGAGACAATATTAATGGGAGCATAGTTGAGACGCATGACGGAGTTTGATATAGACCAACAGTAGTCTATTACTACTCAGTGTATAGCACAGCACTATATACGGTTTTATGTACACCATTATATGAATATTTATTAAAGTTGTTTTTTATTTTTATTTTTATACACCACATCCCACCCCTGACCGTCTATATTTTCAGGTCTGCAGTGCGCCTATCTAAAGGGGATTCTTTGGTGTACCACTCTCGGTGCACATTTCTTGTCTATCAACCATATCGCTCTGACTTACCTTTCTGAGTGCATTCAAGGAGGAACTTGTCTGTCTGTTTATGTTGTTATTATAGTTTATCCGTTTATTGCACCAGTTTGTGTGTTATTTGATTTCATATACTATCCTCATTTTGCTGACGCGGGAGCTTCCCCTTCCCCTGTCCCCTTCCCTTCCCCCACCCCCAGATTAGTGGAGAAATGAACACCCAGCAAGCTCTCAGAAACCCCCAAAATGACCACTATATATAGACGGTTGCATGAATACAAATGTATGCAACAGTTCGGGACACTTAACGGTAGCCTAAACAGAGATTGAAATTTTATGAGTCATTACTGACACAAGTGAACTCTCTTCCCATGAGCGCTAAAGGCCATGTCTGTACATACTGTGCTATATGTATGCACACACAGCTGTCTCTTACACATACTAATACTCCTTGTTTTTCCATCCCTATACACCATTAGGGACCACATAGTATCTGCACACACTTTTCCACACCTACCCACACCATTTATATTAACTCCCACTCCACATACACCTTTTGTAAAGCACTGTATACACTGTGGGCTCTCCATTCATTTATATTCACACAGATACACACACACACTCTTACATCACTAACTTTCAGGAACCATTTAACACCTCCAGCCATAAATCACATCCACACCGGGGGAGGGACAAGCACAGATAACATTCCAAGAGACACTGTTTTTAAGTATACCCTTTGCTTGCTTCATTCATTGTTTTATCGCCGGAAAAAGAGATCAGTGTATCTTGAAAGCTCGCAAAAATAAAAGCATTTAGTTAGCCACAGAACGGTATCATCTATTTATTTTTTGATTATTGAAGCTCGGCTAACACGGTACTGATACCTCTACATGTATATATATATATATATATATAGTCCAGAGCAACATTCAATGTGACAAAAATGCACAGTGAAATACCTACTGTAGTGCAGACGGTTATTCTGAAACAAACCAGTGGCAATCACCAACAAGATACTGCACCGACACACTTTATTCGAGCAAATACCCGGTATGTACCTGGCAGATACCTGGAATGCGCCACTCCTCACCTCTGACAAGCCCCGTTGCATTTGCCTTCCCAGCCTGGGTTCATGCCTGGCTGATGGGCGGCTGATTTGTTAAATGATAATGATTAGGATTTAATAGGCTGCAATGCTTTGCGTGTCTACCAGATGGCATAAATTCATGAATTGTAATGCAGTATATATATATATACTGTGCAGTATTGCAGCCAGCGGGAATAAAATGCTTCAATCCCTGCTTGGAAAATAACTCAATGCACTCGGGCAGAAAACAGTCACAAACCTCAATACACCCGGGTATACCCGAATTCGTGGGACTAGCCAAGCTCGAATAAAGTGTGTCGCCAGTGTACATGCTAAAACATTTCAGTGACATTTCTGCAGAGACTAATGGTCCATCGGATTAACAGAATGGGACTGCCAGGGACACATGCTGTGTTAATCTGAAGGGCCATTAGCTTCTGCAGAAATGTCACTGAAATGTGTCAGCATGTACCTAGCATGTACCTGGCTAGTTTAAGGCAAGTTTTAGAATACTCGTTGTCTCGTCTGTATACTGTATATCTCTTGAAAAAAGGGTCATTTAGTTAACCCTTTGGCCAAAGCGTATAAGCCTGCGAGCCACTTTCAAGGCCTGACCATAATATCGCAGGGCCTAACACTAACTGGTTAAAATCCTTATTTACCTCTATAATTAGGGGAAGGATGGTCCTGGCATTGAACCTGTCGTAACCAGATGCATGAAAAGAAAACCTGCTTACCTGGACAGTGGGGCGGGGCGAGCTTTAAACCCAGGGTGGGAGGAGGGACACTACTGATATTAAAGATACATCTCTTTACCAGTTTCTCCCTTGGTCTTGTCTTTTCTCTTTCTCTTCCTTGTTCCTCCTCTCTTCCCTCTGACTCTTCTGTTCTTGATATTTCCTTTCTATTCTTTTTGGGTCCTGTCTCCCTGATTGTATTCTCGGACCCCTCCATCCTTCCTGGAATGGTGCTCAACCCCGATGATAATCTAAAAAAGGAGCCTGTGTATAACTCATCCCATTATTGCCCTCATGGGCTTTATCTATAGGGGATCTATCTCGGTAGTGGTAGTCAATTGGTTCTTTTCTGAAAAGTGGGTATCTTTTTATTCTGGTTAGGCAGAAGTAAATAGAGGACAAAGCGCACAAGCAAAAACGGAGCAGGAAGGACCCAGAATCAAAAATAAATTAAAAGGGCATTTTAATGTGACAAAGACCCATCCAACGCGTTTCGAACATCACAGCGTTCTTTTTCCTGCCTGCCTACCACTCCAAGGATCTGTGAGTATTATTTATGTTCAGGGGAACCTGCCAATGTTAGGTGTCCAGTATGTTTTACAATTCTTGTTCAGCTAGTCTTAGCTGATTGGAGGGTGGCAACCTCCTACCTAATTGAAGCTTACCCCCTCCCACATTTAAATGGTTAAAAGCTCACTCCATAGCATCTCCCACACAGGGGAACTTGCGTGCTTGCAGTATGGTTGTGACAAATCTAATACAGAGTACTTTTCCCGGTAATGTACAGGTTATTAAAAGCTTCAATCAGACTTAGAACTTTGCAACTAATATTGACAGATTTATTATAAATCATTCTTCCTGGTATTACACAGGTTATTAAGAATTTATATTAGTGTTAGGGACCCCTGGAAATGTGGTCTGCCGTGCAGTGGCTCAGGGGCTTACAACAATTTTGGCCAAAAATGTTAAACTAAAAGACCATTTTATTTAATAGATATTTATACATGTATATTTAGGCACTGTACCGTGTATGAGTTTCACTGGATATGCACTGAGCTCTGTCTGTGTTTTATGTTCTGTCTCTGGTTTTGAACCTGCCAATGAGACTGATGGTGGGTGGGCATGTACCATCTACCACCTGTCTTCAGGAGGATAGTACCCATAATATTGGATATTAAGTACTAATATCATTACTCATTCCTTAGACTTTGGATTAGTGGTTTGGCTTGCTTTATTCTATTATACCTGCATTGGAGCGCTTTAGACTATTTTTTCTATATTTTTTCTATTTTATTCTGGTTAGGAACTGGATTCTTATTTTGTCTAGAGGGTTTCGCTCCTCTTGTATCTATTAGATTGGTGTCAGACTTATTACTTTTGGTAGAATCAATCCTCTCTCTACAATTACCCGATGTTGGAACGGTCTCGTGTCCACTTACTGTACATCTACTTCACTAATCGTAATGATCTTCTCAGTTTTCCAATTTCTCTGTTTGTTATCTTCATAATCTCGTTTATCCCTAGCAAACTTTTTTGGTTTGGTAATTTGACCTCTTTCTCTAACTTATCTATTCTTAGAATGACTTTTTCTTTTAAAGTCTTATATTCTGGTAAAGAACATTCCTAGGGGTCAAGCCCTGCGAATTAAAATTCGAATGATTTAATATATAAACAGCAAGTGAATGACCTTAAAGAAAAATTCTTAGAACGAGATTATAAAAGACAAGACTTAGACCTAGCCATCTCTACAGTAGACATTATTGATAGGGAGACCATTATTTCTAAAGGGGCAGTAACTAGATCCAAGAAGTCCCATTCACAAGATCAAGGACAATTCCCTATGTTTATAACTCAATATAGTGGTCTAGCCCCTGTCATATCTCAAGTATTTAGGAAGTATTGGGGGATCCTTCAAAGAGATACAGTTCTAAAAACTTGCCTCCCCAATAAACCTAAAATAGTCTATAGATGAGCAAGGAATTTAAAGTCCACGTTGGCTCCAAGTTGTCCTATTGATAATCTTTTGGACCGTCATGTCACATGGCTCAACAACCTCAAAGGATATGACAAAAACACAAAAGACACAGCGCACAACGCTCATAGTGCATTAAAGATATATTAAAAGAACAAATAAATAGGGTAATTATTGTGCGTACATCAATAAAAATTCACTTAGACATTTATGGGATATGTTACCCATCCACCAGCACTGCGACCCGGATCAGATGTCTTTAGCAGAGATCTTGCATCACACTGTAGACCGGATCAGCAGTCATCTACTGTTACTGGAGTCCGTGAGTAAGTCCCAGATTCAGAATGGGTAGATAAGGAGTCCTTTAAATGTCCCCGGTGAAGGTGAACAGTGTCCAGCCACAAGTGGCTCACTGGGGAACGGCCGTGTCCCGCGGTCCTCGCGACGGCTGGTCTCTCTCCTTCTCCCCACCTCACTGGCACTTCCGGGTGATGACGTCACTCCAACTCGCGTCGCGTCACGTCAGAGTTCTACTCCGGTGGCCGGATCAGTATATGTGAGGGCAGAGAGTCCAATAGTACACTATCCTACGCGTTTCGAAACCGTAAGGTTTCTTCATCAGGGAATAAAGAATGGCATCATAACTGACATTGAAATACCCTGCGCTAGCAGCCCATTGGTCCGTCACACGGACGTTTTACCCAATGGGATAGCGACAAAGGGGGGAGTGAATCCTTACATAAAAAAACTATCAACAACAACTTTATTTATATACGACATGTAATAGTGTAAAAAACAATTCTAAAATAAAAGAAAAAAATATTAATGCATCATAATATTAATCAATTCAGTCTAAAAACATATAATATACACAGCATTCTGAAGCTAATGAAATTGGAACATAATATTTTGCAGTGTACTCTTTGACTAATCAGAAATTTCTAAAGGAGAAGCATGAACTATAGTAATAAAGGGAGAGTTTAAAATTGAACCATGGCAAGAAGAAATGATAAAAAATGAACCTATATACATCCCAAAATATTAATTTTCTATATCAAAAAATATATATATATATAAAAATTTCAAAATTCATCCTATATACTTTTAAAACATTAAAAACCTAAAAAGCTAGTCCTAAAATTTTTTTTACTCTAAAAAAGTTCAAAGGAAAGATTTACAATAATAGACCAATTTATATGAAGTACTCAATACAGGGACCAGATATCAATATCCTCATTTAGACCCCCTGGATATAGTGTGTTCAATTTATGTATCCAGAAGGTTTCTTGTTTTGAAAGTTCTTTAACTCTATCCCCTCCCCTTCTATTCCTCTTTATATGTTTAATCCCTTTAAATTAAGTGTGGGAAGTGCTCGATGTGTAAACACATGCATTCTGTCAGGAAATCATTTACTTGTAATTCCACTGGAGAAGAACACGAAATTACTGATTTTATTCTATGTAATACAGACCATATAGTATACGTAATAGAATGCCCGTGCTCCTTGCAATATGTGGGACGCACAAAGCGTCCATTAAAAGTAAGGATTCAAGAACATTTGCGAAATATAAAAATAGGGTATATGCAACATAGCTTATCCAAACATTATGCACTACACCACAATCGGGACCCCTCCTCTGTTCTATTTAAAGGGATTAAACATATAAAGAGGAATAGAAGGGGAGGGGATAGAGTTAAAGAACTTTCAAAACAAGAAACCTTCTGGATACATAAATTGAACACACTATATCCAGGGGGTCTAAATGAGGATATTGATATCTGGTCCCTGTATTGAGTACTTCATATAAATTGGTCTATTATTGTAAATCTTTCCTTTGAACTTTTTTAGAGTAAAAAAAAATTTAGGACTAGCTTTTTAGGTTTTTAATGTTTTAAAAGTATATAGGATGAATTTTTAAATTTTTATATATATATATATATATATTTTGATATAGAAAATTAATATTTTGGGATGTATATAGGTTCATTTTTTATCATTTCTTCTTGCCATGGTTCAATTTTAAACTCTCCCTTTATTACTATAGTTCATGCTTCTCCTTTAGAAATTTCTGATTAGTCAAAGAGTATACTGCAAAATATTATGTTCCAATTTCATTAGCTTCAGAATGCTAAGTGTATACAGGCATACCCCGCATTAACGTACGCAATGGGACCGGAGCATGTATGTAAAGCGAAAATGTACTTAAAGTGAAGCACTACCTTTTTCCCACTTATGGATGCATGTACTGTACTGCAATCGTTATATACGTGCATGACTGATGTAAATAACGCATTTGTATAGTCTCCCCGCTTGCGCACAGCTTCGGTACAGGTAGGGAGCCGGTATTGCTGTTCAGGACGTGCTGACAGGCGCATGCGTGAGCTGCCATTTGCCTATTGGGCGATGTGTACTTACTCGCGAGTGTACTTAAAGTGAGTGTACTTAAAGCGGGGTATGCCTGTATTATATGTTTTTAGACTGAATTGATTAATATTATGATGCATTAATTTTTTTCTTTTATTTTAGAATTGTTTTTTACACTATTACATGTCGTATATAAATAAAGTTGTTGTTGATAGTTTTTTTATGTAAGGATTCACTCCCCCCTTTGTCGCTATCCCATTGGGTAAAACGTCCGTGTGACGGACCAATGGGCTGCTAGCGCAGGGTATTTCAATGTCAGTTATGATGCCATTCTTTATTCCCTGATGAAGAAACCTTACGGTTTCGAAACGCGTAGGATAGTGTACTATTGGACTCTCTGCCCTCACATATACTGATCCGGCCACCGGAGTAGAACTCTGACGCGACGCGAGTTGGAGTGACGTCATCACCCGGAAGTGCCAGTGAGGTGGGGAGAAGGAGAGAGACCAGCCGTCGCGAGGACCGCGGGACACGGCCGTTCCCCAGTGAGCCACTTGTGGCTGGACACTGTTCACCTTCACCGGGGACATTTAAAGGACTCCTTATCTACCCATTCTGAATCTGGGACTTACTCACGGACTCCAGTAACAGTAGATGACTGCTGATCCGGTCCACAGTGTGATGCAAGATCTCTGCTAAAGACATTTTATCCGGGTCGCAGTGCTGGTGGATGGGTAACATATCCCATAAATGTCTAACTGAATTTTTATTGATGTACGCACAATAATTACCCTATTTATTTAGTTGTTTTAATATATCTTTAATGCACTATGAGCGTTGTGCGCTGTGTCTTTTGTGTTTTTGTCTAACGTTTTAGGGGGTGCCCTGAGCCATCCCCGGTACCACAGCTGCAGACGCTCCAATCTGAATATTAGGTCACATAATATTTACCTTTAATATCACTGTATTATCACTTCACGTGTGTGGTATTGTTTAATAGTTGCGCACTTTCTGTTCACTTTTGTCAAAGGATATGACACCTGCCATAATTGTATTGGGTGTAGATCTAGTAGAAAAAGCAAACATTTTAAATCCAGTGTAACTGGTATCGGTTTTGATATTGAAACATTTATTAACTGTAAGACCAATTTGTGTGTTTATTTTTTAGAATGTCCATGCAGATTCCAATATGTCGGCAGGACTGGTAGACCTCTAAAACGGCGTTTCGCCGAGCATGTATATAACATCAAGAGAGGTCTAGAGACACACAGTGTCTCTAATCATTTAAAATTAAAACATAACCAAAATTCTGACGGCATAATCTGCATGAGCATTGACAATTCTAAAATTAATTGGCATCGGGGTGATAGATTAAACACGGTTTCCAGACTTGAAAGTTACTGGATTTATGTGTTAAAAACCTTTTCCCCCCTGCGGCTCAATAAAAAATTTGACTTAGCAGCCTTTTTAAAAGATCCATGAAACTATCATTATGGATCCTACAATTCCATTCATTACATGCAAGATGTTTTAATACCTTGTTTCAATATGTTTGATTATATATCAGCATAAACTAGGTTTTTATATGGTTTATATGTCTTTCATGCACTGTTTTTTATATATACTGTTTTCTGTGACCACTCAGTCATGTGCTGTAAGGCTTATATGACCCAATCAGTGATCTGTTTTCAGACTGCTGTTATAAGCCTACAACACTGTCTGCCAATCATCAAACAGTATCTGCCCCTTGTTAGAGTACCTTCTTTTTGCAAAGTGTAAATATAGAGATGTTATTACTAAGCTCCACCTACCCCTGAGGAAGTGACGTTCCGTCACGAAACACGTAGGGAGGAGGAGCTTAGTGCTGTGTGTGCCTGTACGCCACCTTAGCTGCCCGATGCCGGAAGAGAGACGCGTGTCACCGACGTCACCACCCGCGAGCCGCGAGCGTTCACGTGCACGCTGTGCACGCTGTGTACTTGGTCTCCGGACTCTTCGGGTTGGATACAGGTTGCAGACGGCATTTGTGAGTTGTTCAGATACCACATCCACATTGTAAGTGTGAGTGGTTTTGGTTTTTAATGTTTATTAAAGTGTAGTTACGTATTACACCAGGCTGTGTCCTCTTTCCCTTCCTCATCGGGTGTCATTGCCATTGGCGTGCTCTGTAAGCCCCGAGTACCATCTGGAGGGGAACCATCCGGTCAGACCACGTGGGTCCGTGAAAGATCGAGGTGAAGATGTGGCACAAGCACAGATTCTCTCCCCTGTCTGAACAAGATTGATTTCTTGTAAGTAGGGTTTTTATAGTTTTAGTTAAGTGTCATTGTTCTAGATACTGCACAATTGGTGTGTCCTTTGTTTATTTCCCAGGAATCCGGAGTCTGCCCAGTATTTATGGACTGACATTTGGACTACGGTATTTTGGACATATGTCCAAGTTATAGCGCCGGGGAACGCATATTTTGTGTTTGTTGCCGCTATGAGAGAGGTATGATGGGTTAATCTCTTGTATGCCTTAACGAGTAATAGGACATTACATAACAATGCATTACTAGCCTCTATTCCATGCAATGGGTAAATGTTTAGTATAAGGTGAGCTTTTAAGATGATTAATTCCTTGGTTTCCACAATGGATGTGAAGGTATGCATGATGCCTTCATGACCACTATGGTTAACATGAAGTGTATATGTAAAATATATTCATATTTAATTTTGCCAATTTCCCCAGGTATCGCAGGTGTGTTCACAGGTATCTCTCCTCTCTTGCAAAAGGTCTATTTTGAACATGCTTTTTAGGCAATCTGCAAACTCACAGCCTAATGAATAGCCCATAAAAATAAAATGTTATGTGTTCGCCAAGAATAGCACAGTCAGAACCAAATTGCATAAAAAGTAGCCATTATTGCATGATTTGGTCATGCAATAAGGGCTTAATGAGGCAAACCATGCAAAAACTGCCTTTTTCACACTGACATTTAATGAATAGATCCCATGTGTTGGCACAAGAAGAAATTAGCCAGCATTCGCTGGTAACAAGAGATGTTTTAATCCCATAGTTAATAAGTATAGGTAAAGATAAAAAAATTATATCTGGCTCTTCCAATAATATAGGTACTGTACCAACCATTTTTCTTCAAGGGGGTGAAAAAAGTAAGCTGTAATACTGTACAATATTATTTCCGAAAAGCAGATTTAGCATCAATATTTATATGTGCAGTATTTGTAACATGGAATAGCCTTTTTAAAGGTCATTTTCAAAAATACATTTCTAGCTACAGTACGTGAATCTATTAAAATTAATTAAGTAAACTATTGTGGTGAAGACAGAATAAATACATTATTTAATCCCTGCTTGAAATTTCATTAAATGTTTTGAGTTTTCATCAATGTTCATATAAATTAATCCCACCTGCTAAGAGCATTATATTTTAATACAAAGGCAGAAAAAAAAGGTCCAATATGAGTGCTTCAGAGATGCCATAGGGTATAGAGAATTCAACTTCACTTATAAGCCAACTGTTAGCGTTCAATACATTTTAGAGATGTGGAGTTCCTTCATATAAAGTTCTGGGTTGGAGTATAATGTCCAACAGTAGTAATCTAGCCCAATAGTGTACGGATAGATATATTCTCAAATGTTGAAAGGTAGTAGTGGACAGTGGGTAATAGGCGTCTGTGGTCACTGTGTGATCAGGGACTCAAAACAACCCATCAACAACCCCTGGACACACTGCACTTTAGAGCAACATATGGACCCTCCAATATGAGGCAAATGTATACATCTTTCAATTCTAATTCCCCAAAGTATTACGGGGAAAAGACAAGTACTCACAAGACCATGCCATCCGAATCTCCACAATCATGCCATTCGAATCTCCTGCCGTCTGCTGAGTACACAAATATAGAGCAAAAAAGGAATAAAACAGCAGCGCACAGCTCCGAAAATGAAAGGCTTGAATGTAAAATGTCATTTATTAGGTACATGGCAAACAAAAACAGCTAGAAGGCAAAGAGGACCTCTATTGCTATTTCACACCTATGGGCGTTTTGTTCCCTCTTAGGGAAGCATGATCCAGTGCATGGTGTTATGGAAATAATACTGCACAACATACATGTTACATCCATCAGTGTGTCTTGATATATTTAATTAGCATACATTAAGTACAAGCAACAGAACTTGCATTATTAATTAAAATATAACTGCACTATTCAAGCATCATTGGGCAAATTTTGATTAGACCAACATTTTCTTATGTACAGTATTTCACTTGTTGAAAAGTGAATGTTATATTGGAGCATAAGCAACATTTATACTAGACAACACAAAAGCAAAATCATTTTATGTTAGCTTTACAGTCCTACAAATGAGTGTATTAGTTCTCACATTGATCAATTTTTTTCAATCATACTGTATACAAATACTACAATGCATGTCAATTTGAGGCATGATATTCTATATACAATACATGTATGTCAGTACAACAATGATCCTGGCTGGGATAATGTTATGGCCGTTACAGCATGTACAATATCACGGACAGAAAGCGAATAGATTTTTTCTATTTGTTTTGGAGATTGAACTCCTTTTTCTGGTGTCGCTTTCTTCAAAGTGGAAAGAAAAATTCAGCATTTTTCTAATATTTCTGATTGTTGAAAATATCAGTCTAACAAAATGGGCAAACTAGCAGATTTCTACTTTTAAAAATCCATTCACTTTTATTACAACTTTGTCTAATTCACCAGCATTCACTCTAACTTCAACTCCCTATATCTGTTCTCCACTTTTATGTTTTTTGCTCTATGATGCAGCCTCCCCCTCTACCTTCACAGCATAAGACCTTGCCAACTGCTATACAGAAAATGTGAATACTATAGCATAACATCACATTCAAGCACATTGCATTATTCTGTGACATCCCATTCACATCTCTACATCTCCTCCCTGTCAGTCCTTTCTTTATTTTCTAAGTAATTGTGACGTCACACCATATATTTTACTTTATACTTATGTGCTCATCTTCTTAATAATAGCTACCTGATCACAACAGTTACTGATGTGGCTCATCTAACAATCCCATGGGTAAAGAACTATAATTTCCCACGACTGCAGGGAGAACGCACTGTCACTGTGTAAAGTCAGTCAGTAATCAGTAATTCACTGTACTGTCCTCATCATCAAGCACTAGCTGCCTGCAGTACAGATGATCTTTGAGTCATGTTACCATCCTATGTGAATATTTTCAAATGTTTACAACTTGCACACTTTTTTGTAAGGGTGAAAGTCCAAAATGTCCCTGTTTTGTGTAATTGGGCAAACGTTTGAAACATCTCTATTCCAATGGTTCTTAATTTTTTCTTTGCTGCTACCTGTTACTGTCAAGAAGGTGTCTAAATGCCACTTTTTACCTTTACATCAAATCCACATTATTGCTTAAATAACCCTCATTCTCAAGTCTGTTAAAATTCTTGTAAAAATAGTGCATTACCGTAAGTCTCCATATACAAGTCCTAAAAATCTCTACAAATCAAATTCAAGATCACAATGCTTATGTACAAAACTATCTGTGGCTCTATGTTAACTTTATCCCTTATAATGGAAACTAGCTGTACCCGGCATAACATACGCCAATCTAGCAGAACTGACAGGTTGTTAATTAAACATTTCTTTGTTTTCAACCCTCCCTGTAATGCCTTGCTCTCCTCCCCTGTCTTTGCACTCCCTGCAATACGGTGTCTGCTTCTCTCTGTGTACACTACACTCCCTCCTCTCCTACTCATCTCATCTGTCTCCACCTCTCATTGCTGTCTCTCAGTTTTCTCCCCTGTCTCTCCTCCCCTCTCATTGCACTCCTTCCTACCCAGTGTGCACACTGCTCTCCATTCCCTCCTCCTCGTCATCCCTCTGTCTCCTCCTCTCCTTGTTTTCTCTATATCTCCTCCACTTCTTGCTATCTCTGTCTCCTTATCTCCTAACTTCGAACTTCAGATTTCAAGCCCGTGAAGCTGCCGAACCTTACAACAGTATATTATACTGTTGTTCATTTTACAAAAGCTATTACTGTATGCAGAATAGAATCTCCCAAAAGGGAAGAGATGGGGCTCAAGGAATGTGGGGTGCACTGAGAACAGAAACAAAAACGGATTACATATAAATCCTAAATTTCCTGTAATAAGCACAAATGATGATACAGCAGGGGGCACCCTAAGCAAGGCTTGGTATATAATTCATTCCAGGACGTGGGAGTCTGATGGAGGTGTATAAAGTGCATACAGGGAAATGTAATTTTGCAGATAACTAACCAAGTATACAGGGACAACCTCCTATTAACAAGACTGAATCCAGATAAGCAGATAAAACATTGTTACTCACAGAGATTAAATATTCTTTCTCCTATGGTATGTCTTCACTTGCTGGGTGCCATCCCTAGCGTGCGTTGCGCTGTGAAATTTGATGAAGAGTAAATGGCAAAAAATGCCAATAAAGTCGCCGCACCACTAAGAAAAAAGCAAAGAGGGTTAAACAAAATCACGAATTTATTGCTGACAAAAAACGGAGAAAATCACACTGACATGTTTCGCCTGTAAAGGCTTTATCAAAGTGTACAAGAATCTTACCTGCTGCATTGCTTTATGTATGTTCACCGAATCAGGAAGTGATCCGCAGATTTGCGCCATACAGACTGACGTGATGATGTCAAGAGCGTCATCACTTCATGACGTTCAATGCAATAAAACAAACTTTATTGTGTCCATTAACAACAACACTAAACAAATACTAAACATAGTTAAATGACATACGAATCAATTACATAGATTAAAAATGAGAAAACAAAGGTTAATGAATATAAGTTTTGAAATACATCCAATCCTTAGTATAGCTAATTAAAAACAATTATATGTAAAGATGTTGGAAAAAGATTCCCTAAATTTACTTAAACTGGACGAATTAGAATATATTATTATAAGAAGATGTAAACATATATCTCTCCTAAATGTAGGGATAAAAATGATTAATAATCCAAAACAAGCAATGAAGCAAAATCTAAATGAAGTATAGAGGATAAAGGACTTATACCCAGACAGGTATAATGGTGCAATATTACTTGTATAGATTAATGCAACAGGACATATGCAATAAATCAATATTGCAAGTATATACCTGCCACATTGTTACATCATGAAAGATTCCAAACGTACATCTGAAATTTAAAGATCAGAATCTTTCGGAAATATCAATGAATAAGGAATATTATATCAAAAAAATATCTATGTTTGTAATGGACATATGGAATCAGGCAAAAATACAAAGATTGCATATTAATAGATAAAAGCAGCTAAAAATTACAGTTTGGAATTTGTATATAGAAGAAGGTGAAAAACAGGGGAGTCAATATATGAATAATATTGTGAAAAATATTATGAAATGTGTGAAATCATAAAAAATTGCTAATATCCCAGTCGACATTGAGACCTAAGGGAGTCCTCGTACGTAGCATAAAAATCCAGTGCATCTCTCTCTTATCAAGTTGTTTAACACGATCACCACCTCTGTTATGAGGTGGTATGTGTTCTATTCATTTAAAGGATAACCTATTTGACTCTCCCATTGGACAAGTAGCAGCATGCTTGGACACCGGATGATTAAGATCTTTTTTCTTTATCAATCTGATATGTTCTTGTATATGTTGTCTGAGTGACCTTATGGTTCTTCCCATGTATTGCTTACCACAGCCTCAGGTCAGGAGATATACAACAAATTTAGTTTCACAATTGATGAATGATTGAATAATATAACTCCTGCCCGTGACTGTGGAAGCAAAACGGGGAGATTACTCTATGCAGCAGGAAATAATATTTGTTAAAAACTGCTAAGATAAAGATTGCGATTTTCTGAAAGTTTACTGTCCAATCAATAACAATACACTTCTTTAATATTACTGTAAGTAGTACTGTAATGGTTTCTGTACATCATTGGTTACCTACAGTATGTTTGTATCGTTCTTAAGGAGGCCTGCGGAATGAAATTGTGATTCAACTGACTTAATTTTTGGGACTAGTCCAGGATATAAAAAGGATTCTCAGGCAAAGTGTCGCCATGCTATATTGGTTTACTGTACATGTTATTATGTCTTGGATTCACATTTCTACTCCAACTGGCAATGACATGCTATCCTCACGAATGTCATGACAGACTCCTAGAAAAGAAGGTAGTGACAACATGCGTCATTGGGGCCTAGTAAATTTATTCCAGTACATTTTTGAAGTTTCAGTTTCCATCGGTGCAGCCCACAACCAAGCAGGCAGCCTATTTGCATCTGTAGGGGAAACAGAAACATTTGAATTTCCAGATATATAAATAGGACAAAAATAAAAGGAACATACATGGTGGATTCTGGCTCAAAGAAAATCCACTTATTTCTACGTTAATAATATTTTTGTATTTGAAGTTTTGTAAAGAAAGACTTTCACGGTGAAAAAACTACACATGTCTATAAGTATTTTTCAAAACACAAAGGCAGAGAGGCAGGTCTCCTGCCTGAAAAACTGGTTCAAAGAACTGTACCCAATTTAAAAAAGAAAATTAATGCAATGTTTTGTTTTTGTGGTGCATCTTTTACACTGGTTTTGCTCCAGTTTGACAATGATCAAAAGAGTCCAGCTAATGAGATCTACATTTTACCTAAAGTATTACTGATCTATGCTTAATGGAAGTGTATAATATTAGAATTTGCAAAGCACCAACACAGATTAGCAAAGGAAACCCTGAATAAATATACTTCACACTTGTAAAAAAAAAAAAATGATTAGCAAACGTTCTATAAATACTATGTAAAGTTGTTCTATGTAGTTACACTTAGCTGGGGACTATAAAAAAAGAAGACAAAGATATATACATACAGGGCATTACAAGGGGTGTTAATTTCAATGGATGGAAAAGTTGTGAGCATTTATCCTTTGTTGCCAGAGGAGCTGTATGTAACGCAGTGTGATAATTCATTGCAGTGTCATTCACATAGAAGAGGTTACACTTAAAGCAGCAATCTCCCCACTTGAATTTTTTTTTTAATAGAATTGCAACCATAGGTTCCCCTGGAGCTGAATTGCATTAGTCTGTCCCAAGATATTTACTTTTGTATACTTTATACTGGTAAAATTCAAGGAAAATTAAAGAAGGTCAATGGGGTCAACCAATTGATAGCCTCAATGTCATGCTCTGACAGGGTACACTTTACCTTTTTGTAAACCAGGTACAGTTTTTTGCACAAGTTTTTCAACCAGGAGACTTAAAAAAAAAAAAAAAACAACAACAAAAAAAACACCCCTGCTCCTCTGGTCTTAGTGTTTTTAAAACTTATTTAGAAGGGTGTAAAACCTTGATTTCCCTAAAGCACATAACAAGTTAAATATCTTGGCACTTTGCGTACTGTAGAATATTTCAGCTACATTGACACCCTAGATCCACTTCTGTAATAAAAAAGAAAAGTTTCAAAAAAATATTGCCATTTTCTGCTACAGTTGCTTTAACGGCAACTTTTCTGAGAGCACAGACAGTGCAAAGGAAAATATATATTGGTCTCAGAGGCTATTCCATGTTTTCCAGTCTTTGGTTTGCTTACAAATAGTTCACACCTCTCACACACAAGCTGTCTCTTTTGATTAAACTAATGGCCATTATAGCTTAATCTATATTTTGATGAAATTTGGGTAACTGATAAAGATTAATGTATAGAGTTAACTGCTGATACAAATATTGAAACATTTGTAACACCATACTTATAAATTCTTTTGATGTATTGCTAAAAAGAAAAAAAGTAACAGCACAAAATTATAACTTTGGCAACTAATAAAATCACTGCAGCAACACCGTTTATCCCCTTGGGTGCCCTAATAAACGTACTGTGCACATCATTTAAAGTGCCACCCCAGAAGCTGGGTGGGGGTGGGGGTGGGGAGGCAAGGGGGAGGAGGGGGCAAGCAGAACCCATCAGCCCATGTATCAAGCGGTGTAATCAGAAAAAAAAAATCCAGAGCAGCAACAGAAATAGAACAGCACCCAAAGTGGGTTAAGAAACAGCTTTATTCAGACATACAAATTCCGGTAATCTCCATAAGAAACCTCTCACGTCAAATTAAGCGCCATTTTGGCATGAAACACGTGGTAGGTTTTTATGGAGATTACCAGCATTTGTATATCTCAATAAAGCCTTTTTTTAATTCCAATTTGTGTGCTGTTCTATTTTTGAATTTGCCGCCATTTCTGTTGCTGCTCCCGATTTTTCCCTTCTGATTACTCTACGTTGCAATCCAGGAAACACACGATCGAGGGCTATAGGAGTCCCAATCGCCGCCACGAGCGGGGGGTCTCAGGAGCAAAACCACATTGGTTTCTGGTCCGAGGACCCCTTTCTTCCCGAGATATTGGACCCGGTATGTGGTGCCTGTATCTCCTATGCTTTAGATTCCAATGGTCACGTGACGCGGGACATTTACATGCCTAAGAGATACCGGCACCACATAAAGGGGTCTATATCTCTGGAAGCAGGGGGTCCCCAGACCTCAAATCAATGCAGTTCTGTTCTGCTCCGGATACCCCCTGCTCCTCTACAGTAGTATTAAAACACAAATTTAAACAATTTAAAAATTCATTACAATATCGGTTATCTGCTATTGTAACGAAGCTGTTTTAATTTCATTTTTATTAATAGTGTCTCCTGAGCTGAAGCGCTATGATTTCAGCCTCGGGGACCCCCTGCTTCCCGAGTTACAGGCCATGGTATTTAAATCCCCTGGTTATTTCACGCAGACGCTTTAAAATTGGCGGCGGTACCGGCACCCGATGCCCCATACCAGGGCCTGTAACTCGGGAATCAGGGGATCCCTAAGGCTGAAATCAAAGCGTTTCAGCTCAGGAGACCCGCTGCTCCCACACACTATTAATAAAAATTACATTAAAGCAGCATTATTACCTTAGTGGATATCAGCTAAGGCAATGAAGGGGTTAAACACATGTGCCAGGCTTATTGTGGGTTGTGGGGGTGGGTGAAGTGGTATTTAGTCCTTGGGGGGTGTTTAGACCTTGCGGGGGGTTGAGGGTGGACTTAACCCTTTCATTACCTTAGTGGTTAATACGCTAAGGTAATGAAGGGTTTAACCCCTACCCACCCAGTAGGCCTAAACACCCATCATTTGGGCTACTACCCCCTTCACCCACCTTGCTACACACAATTAAAAAATACACACACACAACAACCCCACTACCCACCTCCTAGGCCCCCAATAAACATAACCATATCCAATATCTAATAAACACCAATACACAACCCACCACGTGCCCCCACATACGGTAAAACCATGATTTATTTTTTTACACATATAATTAATATCCCAGGCCGGTGGGTGGTCCCGACCGGTGTCCGCAGGTCCCACAGTGCACCCTGTGGGGTACCCACGGGTGTCTGGGGGCCTTCGTGTCGTCCCCACTAGGCTCTGTGGGCCTCCAGGTATTCCCCATGGGTGTCCGTGGGCCCAGTAATGGGCAAAATAACTTTTATCCAGATATGGATAATAGATTATTTGTCTATTATTAAACACAACATTAGCCATGCAGCATAAATAAAGTAAATAAAAAATGTTCTACTTACACCTGGCAATGTGAAGGGCATACTCTTCAGCTTACTGCATGACCATGACCTCCGATGTCAGCAAGAATACATAATATATACAATATAATGGCCCCTAACCCCTTAATCACCCTAGCGGTTAATAACCGCTATAATAATTATGGGGTTAACCCAACCTGCCGCGCTACCCACATGGGAGGCCTAACCACCCACCCCGGACCCACTATACCCACCCATCACCCATTCATTGGTGCAGTGGGTACATCATGCTCATATACTATGGGCATGATTTCCCACTAAAGCAAGAAATGGTGAAGGAATAAAAAAACCAGGCCCAAATAAAACTCATAACATTGCCAAATAAAACACAGCACATAGCCAACTAAATACATAATAAATGGCAATAAAACAATTGAATGGCACAGTGGGTACATCATGTCCATATAATATGAGCATGATTTAACACTATGCCAATCAATGATCAACTTTAAAAAAACAATTACAAACAATCTCCTATGCATTCCAAACAGTTTTCCATGCATTCCAAACAATCACAAAATAAAAACAAATTAAGAAGTAAACACAACAAAATTAACACCAATCAATTAATCTAATCCAAAATAATGTCCAGAATAAACAATTAAAACACCAAAACAAAACCGTGAATAAATACACTAAATATCCAAATAAACTGCTTTATTCTAAAACAAAAGTCACAAAATAATCCAACATTAAAAAGCAAATACCAATCAAAAGCCAGAAATAAACAATTTAAAACACCACCAAAAATGCCAGCATACTAAATACAAACACTAAATAAAGAGCATAATTATTAAAAAAACAAATTATCAATATACATGTAAAATACATAAAAGCAAGACTTTGTCAAAAAATATTATCTGGCTCTGGATTCTTGAACAAGGAGATCCAGCAGTTCCCAGAACGTGGCTGCCTGGCACCCCTCTACCCACTGCCAGCTCCGGTGGGCTATCCGGGAGGCAAACTCCACATGGATGTCACCAGCACTCTTATCCAGCACCCGGAACTGCTCGAGATATGACTCTGGGTTGATGGCGTATCGAGTTAGCAGGACTGCCTTGACATGGTAGTAGTCACCAGCATCCTCTCTCTCAATTTCCACGAAGGCCACCTGCACCTTTCCGCTTAACTGAGGGGACAAGTATTTCACCCACCTGCTCAGGCAAATCATGCCTCAGGTGTTGGTTCTCTAAAGCCGTTAGGAACCCATCAATGTTGTCATTGCCATCCACAAACTTTGCAAAGCTCTGGTACGACACACAGGCTGGGTGGGCTTGAGAACTGCCACTGCTGGGCATGGATGAGCCTGGCGTGGGGACCGGGGGGGCTAGCTGGGCAAACTGCAGGCGCTGCTCTATCATCAAATCTGGTCAAAGCGTGGCAAATAGTGCCGCAAACACACCTGGTGTAGTAGGGGCAACAGCTACTGGGGAAACCACGGGAATATCAATGTTCTCTTCCCCCTACTCCTCGGCATCGAGGACCTCATCCTCTTCATCAGCGGCCACTGCCACTACCACTTCGGCGGCCCCTGTCAAGCTCGCTTTGTACCGCTTAAGGTCCTCCATGAGGTCTACCTTGGCTCGGCCGGCTATTAGCAGCCCATATCGCTCGTAGCGGGCTACCAACTCGGGTCAACTCCAGTTTCGAAAACGTCATGCCTTGCTGGACATTTCAGATTCAAACTAGCTATAGGGATACCGAATGGCAAGCTACCACGATTTGTGCACTGTATGTCTTGAACAACTTGTCCCGCGGTCCTGAAAAATCAAGACCGAATCAGAGCTGAGAGTTCCTGCAAGAATATCAGCACTGATCCTATTGATCCCACTTCTACCACCAGAAAAAAACTGTCATGGGAGACCAGTACTTTTAACACTGGGATCATTATCACCAGACGGGACAAAGATGTTGAATAAACAGAGTTCATTCTGGCAAGCCAGCAGACATACAGCATACAATCATCAACTTTGGGTCTTGGGGGAACACTCTAGCCTCATCTAGTGCAGGGGCCTGCTTCAGGTAGGCTTACCCTGTCCGCTTCATATCCCGGTTCCTCAAAATGCTATTCTCGTAATGTGTATAAAGTGAGGTGTCGAAAGGTGAGCAAGCGCAAGTCCCAGGTGGTGAAAGAATGTGGGGCGTTCAGCTGGATCTCTCATGGAGAAGGTGGAACATCTCTAATTATAAGTAGGCGAACAAGAAAGGCCCAGTGGTAGCAAAGGTCATGTTCCCTCAGCACTGCTGTAGTTGGCTGTAGATTATGCGATCTGGAGAGCATTGAAGGGTACAGGTCTTGGAAAACTTGTAATGAAATGTTTTAAAAGGTGAGGTCTCCTGTTCCTCTGGCCACTGAGTAAAATGCCTCCTTGATTTTAAAAGTAGTGGAAGTGTATTACCACATCTCTTGGGTGGACCTTTGGTAGTGGGTTTCGACCTCAACTCTCTATGGCAGTGGTCATGTAGGAGGGAGGCCTCCAGTCAGTCTGGCAAAAAGTAGTCAGCCATCTTGAAACAAACCCTTCAAGGTCTGTAATTGCTTTAGGGATTACCCATACATGGACGTTATTCCTCCTGTCTCTGCTTTCAGAGTCCTCCCGATAGTCAGTTATATCTGCCATTTGGTTTTGCAGCTGAGCTAAGGTGTGGTCCTTCTTATATTGGGCCTCAATTGTTTCATCCAGTTTCCTTTCCATCGTAGCTGTCCTTTCGCCCAGCAAACTCAGGTCCTGTTTTATTTCTTTCAATTCTACATGTAGCATTGCTTTTAGACTCCTTTAGAGATTTTTAATCTCTCCTTTTGTGGAGTATTGGCCAACGATCTCCTCTTCTGACTCCATTTCTGAGTCTGAACGACACGTGATTTCGGCTCTGCGGCCTGAGAATGGTGGGGGCTATTCTGTCATTTCAAATATACTCCAAGATTGTTAACGTTGTTGTTGTTGTTGTTGTTGTTTGTTCCGGAGCTATCTCTACTCCTTGTAAATTCTGGATTTTGGAGAAGGTTTTTGTCATGATTTATTCTGTAGATATTGCATTAGTGCCCAGAGTGTCATGTAGCTCAGTCACTAAGCTGACATTCACTCAGCCACTGAGCATGAATTTCTAGAATAACCCTTTTATTACTAAAGTAGGGCCCTGCTTCTCGGCGTCCCACTTTTCGGTGTTCTGCCGAAACGGCGGTACCAAGAAGAGGGCCGCCATGTCTGCATATGCACAGGACAGGGACGTCTGAGGTCGCGCATATACATAACGGGGCTGCCGAAGTTGTGCATGCACAGAACGGAGTTCGTGCATGCGCAGAAGGGAGGACTGCACGCTGGATCCACTTTCCGGCGATTTACGCTTTGCGGCGGGGCCATAGAACGGAACCCGCCGCATGAGCGGGGCTCTACTATAACAAACTAAATAAAAAAAATAAAGAAATGAAATTTCTTTTCAGATTGAAGGATTTACTGAACTCAAATACTGTGGTTTCAACAAACTATTTAAAGTGATTGTTTTTCAGACTCAAAATCACCTACACGCATTTGCAGCTGTTACAGTAACTTCTATTTTTTCCCCTTTAATGCACAGATTCTTTACTGTGATATGTATAATTCACCACAGATATCTACACAAAACAAAGTGCAGGTTGTAGTCTTCTTCTGATCACTCTGAGATGTGCAGGTTTTAATGTAAGGTTGGGAGATTTAAAAATCTGAAATAGCTGAGGCTCTCTTTAAATTATCAAATAGAAACGAGGCTAACTTCTGCCAGTTCATGTTTTTACATCAACCATTCCAAAATCTACTGTAGCCCGGACAGACATCTTCAGGTACCCAGAATCCAGGGGGCAAATAATGTTAGCCTCTTCATATCCTCAGTTGCTTACATGCAATTACAAGACACAAAGAAAATGAGGCAGTGATTTGGGTTTAAAATCCATAATTATATTTCCAATGATAATGTTTAGGGTCATCGAACATAATAGTCAAATAACAAATACTTTGTAAAATAAAACGTAAACAATTATGTTTATATAAAATAATTTACTCTCAAAATTGAAAAATGATTGACTAGTTCTGTAAGTTCAAATTAGTATTACACTTTTACTGTATTATAAATCTCAAAACGTCATGGTTGCGGTTACACACTGCTACACATGCAATAAATCCAAGTGACATTTTAACACCATTACCCAATTAAAATAAAGCATTGAATAAAGACTTTTGTTTAATATCATCCTTGTTGAAATTCAAATGATTATATTAGTTCAGGATAAACAAACAACAAAAGTTCCAGTGTGACATTTGTCAAATGAAATTCTGTTCCAATTTAATCAGAATCCCCACAGAGTTTTTCAATCTTATCCAAATTGTTTTCAAATGTATTGAGACATCAACAAAAAGCATTAAAGAAAAATGAAACGATTATATCTTGTTTTATTACTTTCATTTTTTGTTTTAACTAAACATTGCAGCATTAGCACATTTTTCCAACGTATACCAAAGCTCATAACATACCATTAACCTCATGGGTAAAACTCAAATGACCCCAGATTCATCAACCTCCCTTATGGTGTAACACACCCGAACAGGCATTATCTTCCTTTTAAGTTGCTAAAATATTCACAATTTGAACCAGGTGGAATGTTCCAGGGACCCCTTAAATGCTGAGATATTTTTTTTGTTTGCATCACCCAATAAGGGCTTGATGAAGGCACAATCTGTGCAAAAAAACAGTAGATTAATGAACGGGCCAAAAAAGTCATCCAATTTCACTAAGGCAGGTTCCCATGGATCGCATCGATCCCCACCATGCCCCCACTCTGCGGGACTTTCCGCATTGCCTCCCTTTGCTCCACTCCTCGCCGCCGGCAGCTACTGAATTAAGCCCAGAGGGAATGAGATAGTGATGTACAGACGAGGCCACGATTATCCTAACGCTTGCTTTAAACTAGCTGGGTTACATTCTGGGTATGTGCTGGGTATGTTCTGGGATAGTTTGAGGCACGTTTAAGGCATTTCTGCATTGACTAACGACCCATAGGATTAACACAGCAGGGGTCCCTGGCAGTCCAATTCAGTTTGAATGGGACTACCAGGGACTCCCGCTGTTAATCTGATAGGCCATTAATCAATGCTGGAGCTATTTTAAGGCACGTTTAAGGCATGTTTTCAGGCTATTCCTGGGTCTTTTTGTGATTGCCAATGGTTTGTGTTAGAATAGTCGCAGTCTCTACTGTAATAAGGAAGGGAGGTTATATGTATAAAGTGCGCTGGGAGGCGGGCCTATTTCTATGTGGCCTGTCTGAGAGTGAAGAATCCTGCCCACCTACCCTATGTTTGTATTTCAATGTTAATGACTAAAAGGTATTGGGATACCTCATATAATGGTGCCCTTATTGGGGCTGGTTGGAATAATTACGCTACACCTGTTATGATGTGCAGTGGATGTCAAGAGCTATAGCGATGAAACTGGGTGCTATGATACTACAGTTAGTAGCAACGGGACGTGTCTGTAATTATTTGGGGTGGGGGAGGGGACAGGTGGGCTCCTAATGCGCCATGTGCTATTTAATCTCCTATCTCATCTTTAGCCTGGGTCGATCCATTGCTCGATGAACGCCTCCCCAATGATCTTGCTGGTGGCACAGTTCTCTTCTCCATGTTGCTCCAACACATGTTCTTTTTTAATCCTCTCATCTTACTTTTGGTTGTTGCCTTGGTCTTTTTTCTTCCCAATGTAATGTCTTGAGCAATTCTAGAAGTGTTGCTGTGAAAAGCTTTGGTGACAGTGTCTCCCTGTCGCACACTCCCTTACTGATCCTTATCTTTCTTGAATTTTTATGTAAACTATAGGTTAATGTGGCACTCTTATACGTTCTTTATGATACCAGTGAATGTTTTTTAAACACTTTCTCTTCGTCTCATTTAAAGAGATAAAAATAAATTGCGTTTATTCACCTAACGAACGTACACAACTATATTACACAAAAATACAGTAAAAAGACACACTTACTTTGGAAACTGGGATAACAAAACAAATCTTTCCTAATTGCAAACACACAGCAAAATATTCCAGGCTATTTCTCCTTCCTGTGGCCTCTTGCTGTTGAATTTTGGTCACTTATCCTCTGAGAAATTTAGACAATTTACTCAGAGCTGGAACTTCTCAAATGGGACTAAATCTCAGATGAATCACACAAGATGGAACTGATAACTCATGAAAAACGTAGATGGATCTGATGAATCTTAGATGAATCTAACTTCCTGACTGACTGCTTCAACCTTTAAAAACTCGAAAAGTCTAGCTTTTCAGTCTGCATTGTATTGCTGCGTGGGAATTTTCTCCCTGGCCAATGGGCAGGCTCCGCCAGTAACACAGGTAGCATGGCAGAAGCTTCAGAATAGTGACTGAGCATGTGCAACAAAACTGTCATCTTCCCCCCCCCCCCACCCACTGGCCACTGGCTGTTACGCCGGTGCTGCCCGCAGACCAGACCCGTCCACTGTGCTGAGGTGGGACATAGGGATACATGCACCCGCAGCAAAGGGAGCGCGTCCGGAGTGTGGTGTTAGTGTTGCCAGGCCAGGTATAGTAAGGAAGACAATACTTGCCTGTACCGGTAGTAGAGGAAGAGTAGTTATTGCCGTTGCCAAGGTCAGGGATTGGAGAGTTGCAGAAGTTCGAAGGTATAAGCCGTGTATCAGGGATGCCAGAAGTCACGAAGTCCAAGTAGAGCCGAAGTCGAGAGCCAGAGGGGGTAGTCGTCCAATCCACGTCAATACCTGAGGAGTCACTGAGAGAGTAGTCAAATGCTTCCATACAGAACTATGTCGAGCGACGAGTGATGGGAAGCACAGGCATAATAAGGCTGGGCAGACCGATGGGAAAAGGGGACAGGCCTTGAGGACTGCAAGGAGTCCTCCATGATAGGAGGGAGGTGTTACAGTCCAGCTGAGTGTAGTTATTGATTTGCATGGAACTGTGTGATGCTTGGGGGTGACGCCTCACTGCAGGAGCAGTGGTTAAAAGTGCTCTGTTAGGCGTGTGCTCTGTAAGCTGGGAATGCATGCACATAACGTCTGGGGTTGGCGTGCGTGTGTGCGTGGTTTCGGTGACTGATGCACGTATGCGCATGGGGTCAGTGACAGACGCCCGTGTGCGCATAGAGCGCAGAGCCGTAGACACGCAGAGGCTGCGGTTCAACAGGCACCTCTACGGTTGGTGCAATCCTGTGATGGCGAGGAGCCAGAATGCCAGTGGCAGACAACGGGGGTATGTGGGAATTGCGCTGCAGGCGCTTGGACGCCTGAGTACCGACGGGAGGTGAGTAATGTTCGCGCTGACGGCGCTGAGACACCAGATTCCTTACACTGGCCACTTGCCACTTACCATAATCCCTCCTGATTTCTTAATGAATGCCGCTCAGTCTAGCTAGGCCAAATGGACCCTTTGAAGTGAGGATAACCGTGTTCCAATTAGCCTTACCTGCTAACACCTCTGTGAACACCTCTAAGACAAATGTCCCTTTGAAGCTATTAGTCATAAGCCCCCACTGGGACTTTAAAACCTAACTTTCACCGTTTAATTCTAGCATGAATTAAACATTTTCCTTATCCCCTCAATAAACGCTCAGCCGCATAGGCACTAAGCCTGCTAGCCATGACTTCTAAATACCACAGTTCACCCACAGAGCATCAACATATATACACATTAAACTATACCCATGTAATATAATATATTGTGGCCTGTCTTATGTGTGTTAAAATATACACATTCTGCTGCTACAATGTGTTACAGTTTTTTGATGCAGGAAATAGAGTGTAACCTAAACGGTTCCCCTTACACTCGCCTTCATCTCTTACACAAAGCAACTGGATCTTTAAACATATTTCAAACCACTACAAACCTAAACCTCTTATTTTAATAAAACCACCCTCAGTCTTATACCTGTCTGGAGTGTGAGGATATTCATTAGCCCCTGGTGTCCCATTTTTACCTTTTCCTGCTGTGTGCTGAAGCAGGACGTCTTAGTGGTGAGTCGCAAGAATGGTCTCAGACTGGGGTTCTGCCTGGAGCACTGGTATTCCATGTATCCGAGAATCTCACTTGATTCCCAGATACATTTCTGGGGTAACTCATAACTTGAGAACCCCAGTACCTAGCCACAATCTGTAACACTTTCTCCGGCAAACCCACCCCGAAACTTATCTCCTGAAAATCTCCCGGTCCCAGCCCCCTTGGAAAAGATAAAACCACAAAAATGGCAGTTGTCTCATATTTTGCACACAGTCACAGTCATACATATACAATGCTCGGGCCCCAGAGCTGACACTCTAGGACCCCAAAAAAAGGGTCAGGGGTAACCAAGCATGCTTGACCTTTATTATATGCCTGGTTAACTCCGTCACTGCCACAGGTACATACTGTACAGTAATTGGTGGTTTCTTCTTGCTCTTCCTACTGTATGATGGATTATGTCCTATGTTATCTGTGCTCACATACAATTTCATGTAGAAGTCTTGAACTCTCTTTATGATACATGCACAGTCTTTTATTGTTGATCCATCATCTTGTTTGAGTGCAATTATTTGCTTCATCAAATCAGAAGTTGCCTTTCTTTAATAGTCTTCACCATTTGCGGATCATCTTTCATAGATCTGCATATTCAATCCTTGTTCTTGTGTGTTAGGATTGATTAATTTCTTGTCTCCTCAGATATTTTCTTATCCTGTTTTTTGTTATCAATTCCTCCAGTTTTGTTTCTCAACACCTATTCTCTCCTAGACCCTCTACAATCTGGCTTCCGCACTGTTCACTCGACTTAAACAGCCCTCACTAAAATAACTAATGACCTCCATGCTGCCAAAGACAGAGGTCATTACACTCTGCTCATATTACTTGACCTCTCTGCAGCATTTGATACTGTGGACCACCCTCTTCTCCTTCACATTCTCTATACTTTTGGTATTTGTAACAAAGCCCTAATTTCTCGTTATGCACCATCCCGACTCTTGCGTTCCGCTCAAAGATGTCTTCTCCCCCTTTGTATCTAAAGCCCTCTTCTGCCTTCAACCTTTCTCACTGACTGCCCCACACATCTGGAATGCCCTTCCCCTCAATACCTGACTAGCACCCTCTCTATTCACCTTTAAGACCCACCTTAAGACACAGGGGGTCATGCACTAAGCAGCGGAAAATTGCATTCGCCAGGGTTTGAATTTGCCATGTTTTGGCGTGTTGCCCTTGCTGTAGCAGGAAGGGCCGAATCCCTGGCGAATCAGAGCGAGAGCAACATTGCCAAACATGGCGAGTAACCGGTGGCGAGACAGTCTGCCTTGTGAGAAGCTGCAGAGAAGCCGTCCCCTGCCGAGATGTGTCTGCAGCAGAGAGATGCCGCTGCCACAGTGCACCTAGCTGCCTTTAATAAGCCAAATATAACTTTATAGCCAGATAGATCACCAAATGTGCTAAGCGTAGACTGCAAGTTCGGGAGAGATGTCAGTGGGTAAGTTGTAGTAAGAATAATGTCGTCTGCAAGCAGTAACAATTTGTAGCTCTCATCTTTTATTTTAACCCCTTGTATGTTGGGGGAGCCTCTAATAGTAACCACCAAAAGTTCAATTGTTAGTGCAAAGAGTAGGGGTGAACGGGGGCACCCCTGCCTTGTCCCTTTTTTGATTGTATACAATATGTATATTAATATATAATTATTAATAAATAATTATTACTTATTACATAATAATAATTATTATTATATGTTAATATTTATTTATTATTCTTTATTATTTATTATTCATTTATAAATTAGACAATATAATTAAAATAATAATTTATAAATGATTATTTAAATTTTTTAATAATTTATCAATTATACCATATCATACAGAAATTGAGCCCAGGCCCTTTCATATGCTGATTAAGGTTTGTTCCTCTACACCACACGAGCTGTGTGATGTCACAGACATCTAGGAATAAACAAAACATTTGCATTGACATGTACTCTGTGGCAATGTGTTGTAGAGGATACATTTATGTTTTGTCATACCAAGCCTATGGTGTAGAGCAGGGGTGGGGAACCTTTTTTCTGCCAAGGGCCATTTTGATATTTATAAAATCATTCGAGGGCCATCCAAAATTAGCCTGCTGTATTTGGTGAAACATTTAATGAACTCACCACTAATGTGATGGCTGGAACTGCTTCTCTTTGGGTGACTGACTGACTCTTGGGTGGTGGGTGACTATGACTGACTGTGGGTTGGTGTCTGTGCACACGCAAATGCACACGCACACACACACACAGAAATCGGGCAGGGGGCAGGGGGTAGGGAAATCAGACTCTCAGACCCACTCTCTCTCTCAGACCCTCAGACCCACTCTCTCTCTCTCTCTCTCTCAGACCCTCAGACCCACTCTCTCTCTCAGACCCTCAGACCCACTCTCTCTCTCAGACCCACTCTCTCTCAGACCCTCAGACCCACTCTCTCTCTCAGACCCTCAGACCCACTCACTCTCTCAGACCCTCAGACCCACTCTCTCTCTCTCAGACCCTCAGACCCACTCTCTCTCTCAGACCCTCAGACCCACTCTCTCTCTCAGACCCTCAGACCCAATCTCTCTCTCAGACCCTCAGCCCCACTCTCTCAGACCCTCAGACCCACTCTCTCAGACCCTCAGACCCACTCTCCCTCAGACCCACTCTCTCTCAGACACTCTCTTTCTCAGACACACACTCACCCCCTCTCCTTCTCAGACACACTCTCCCCCTCTCCCCCTCAGACACACCCTCTCCCCCTCAGACACACACTCTCCCCCTCATACACACACTCTCCCCCTCTCCCCCTCAGACACACACTCTCCCCCTCTCCCCCTCAGACACACACTCTCCCCCTCTCCCCCTCAGACACACACTCTCCCCCTCTCCCCCTCAGACACACACTCTCCCCCTCTCCCCCTCAGACACACACTCTCCCCCTCTCCCCCTCAGACACACACTCTCCCCCTCAGACACACACTCTCCCCCTCAGAACACACTCTCCCCCTCAGACACACACTCTCCCCCTCTCCCCCTCAGACACACACTTTCCCCCTCTCCCCCTCAGACACACACTCTCCCCCTCAGACACACACTCTCCCCCTCTTCCCCTCAGACACACACTCTCCCACTCTCCCCCTCAGACACACACTCTCCCCCTCAGACACACACTCTCCCACTCTCCCCCTCAGACACACACTCTCCCACTCTCCCCCTCAGACACACACTCTCCCACTCTCCCCCTCAGACACACACTCTCCCACTCTCCCTCTCAGACACACACTCTCCCACTCTCCCCCTCAGACACACACACTCCCACTCTCCCCCTCAGACACACACTCTCCCACTCTCCCCCTCAGACACACACTCTCCCACTCTCCCCCTCAGACACACACTCTCCCACTCTCCCCCTCAGACACACACTCTCCCCCTCAGACACACACTCTCCCCCTCAGACACACACTCTCCCCCTCACACACACTCTCCCCCTCACACACACTCTCCCCCTCAGACACACACTCTCCTCCTCAGACACACACTCTCCTCCTCAGACACACACTCTCCCTCAGACACACACTCTCCCTCAGACACACACTCTCCCTCAGACACACACTCTCCATCTCTCTCTCAGACACACACTCGCTCAGGCACACACACACACTCGCTCAGGCACACACACACACTCGCTCAGACACACACTCGCTCAGACGTACACACACACTCTCTCTGACACACACAGGGGGAGGGAAATCTGATTGGGGGGGGGAATCGGAGTAGGTGCAATCCGCAACTGCTGCTCGGTGTGGGGAGAAGGAGGACCGTGTAAGTGCGCAAGGGGGGGGGGGAGTCTGAGCAGGGGGGATCGGAGCAGGTGCCCTCCTCCGCAACTGCTACCCGGTGTGGGGAGGAGGGGGCGGAGCAGGTACCCTCCGCAACTGCTACCCGGTGTGGGGAGGGGGGCCGTGTAAGTGCACGGGGGGGGGGAAGGGGCGGAGCAGGGCGGGATTGGAGCAGGTACCCTCCACAACTGCTGCCCAGTGTGGGGAGGAGGAGGAGAGGCGGTAGTGAGGTGTCTCTCCCACCGCAGACTCGTTCTTCTATCCCCCAAGCCTCTTATACATCCTTCCCCCCCCATCCCCTACTCCTCTTATACCCTCTCCCCCCGGAGCGCTGTTTACCCGAGCCGCCCTGGTGATACTCAGGTCCTTCATCATCTCAGGTGGCTGCTGCCACACACAGACAGTGACACACAAACACAGTGACCGTGACACAGACAGTGACACAAACACACACACACACAGTGACAGTGAGACAGTGACACACACAGAGACAGTGACACACACACACACACACAGTGAGAGTGACACACACAGTGAGAGTGACACACACACAGTGAGAGTGACACACACACACACACACACACACACAGTGAGAGTGACACACACACACACACACAGTGAGAGTGACACACACACACAGTGAGAGTGACACACACACACACAGTGAGAGTGACACACACACAGTGAGAGTGACACACACACAGTGAGAGTGACACACACACACAGACAGTGAGAGTGACACACACAAACACACAGTGAGAGTGACACACACACACACACACACAGTGAGAGTGACACACACACACAGTGAGAGTGACACACACACACACAGTGAGAGTGACACACACACACAGTGAGAGTGACACACACACACACAGTGACATTGACTCACACACACACACACACACACAGTGACATTGACACACACACACACACACACACACACACACACACACACACACACACACACACACAGTGACATTGACACACACACACAGTGACAGATACACACACACACACACACACACACACACACAATAAGCCCACCTCTGTAAACACACACACGCACGCACACACACACACACACACAGTGACATTGACACACACACACACACACACACACACACACACACACACACACACACACAGTGACATTGACACACACACACACACACACACACACACAGTGACATTGACACACACACACACACACACACACACACACACACACACACAATAAGCCCACCTCTGCAAACAGACACAATATTAAGGCCTCTCCCCCCTTGGGGTGGGTAAGGTGCCTGGAAGGGGGTATGTGGGTTACCTGGGGCCCGGGGATGGGCTGCTGGAGCAGCATGGCCAGTGCAGCCGAGTGACAGGCCCGCGGAGCCTAAAGGGAGGGACAGGGGGGCGGAGCCTAAGGAGCCCGGCATTACTGGAGGAGAGAAGGGAGGGGGGCGGTGCTGTAGGAAGAGGCGGGCCAAAAAAAAATCTTGGCAGAGTGACAGCACGGGCAGACAATCAGGAGAGGGGGAGTTTTTAAAAAAAAATATTTTTTTTTTTTTTTAAACCATTCTTGCAGGCTTCCCGGGGCCGGACCAAATGACTTCGGGGGCCTTCCTGGTGTAGAGGTAAGTCATAAGGCATTGGTATGAGAAGGTCCTGAGTTCGAACCCTGCATGTGTTTTATACAAAATGTATTAATGTTCAATTTGAATGTGTCTAGTAGTCAATAAAGCATTAAACATTGAATGTTTAAAAAAAATGACGGCAGCGAGAGAGATGAGCACGTGGGCAATGGAGAGCAGAGAGATGAGCACGTGCCGGTGAAATTTTAACACGACCCTGGTTATAACGCGGTCTTGGGGTTGTGGACCCCAAGGACGGCGTTATAACGGGCTTCAGCTGTATATGTAAAGCCTGTATATTTGGCAATAAAAAAACAGATACATTTACATCTAATGTGACTGGAAAAACATCCAAAATAACTAGTTTTATTAATTGTAGGAGCACCCATGTAGTATATGTACTAACATGTCTTCGTGGGTTACACTACATGGGGAGAACCACCCGCCCCTTGCGGGTAACAATTTTGGAACATATAAGAAAAATTGGCATTGGCTTAGAAAATCACAGTGTGTAACTACATTTAAAAAATTCCATAATTCATACCCAAAGGCCTCATATATGTAGGTATCGACATATCACACATCATTGGAGAGGGGGCAACAGAACACTACAGTTGCCACACAGGCAGTCTATCTGAGTACAATGATTAAATACACTGCACCCTAAGGGTTTAAATATAAACTTTGATATTAATGCATTCCTAGATTAAATTGTTGGATGCTACTGGAGTATATCCCTCTGACCAAATCTCACTCAGTTCACTTCTCTATATATTTTTAACTCTGATTTTTAAGAATATTCATTTTAGATTGAGTATGTCTGCTTTATAGAATAATCTAAATTTTACCTCCCCCAATCTTTTATTGCATTTTTATTAAATGGATGTTTTTATTAATTAGAATTATCTTAGACTGCCAATATCTAAAATATGTATATTTATTATGCTTTATATTTATTAATATCATCCCTTATCCTCTTCTACATGTCAAATTGGTTACTCATATACTTTTTACTGAGGAATATTAGTGAGATTATGGCAGGGGATATATGGATCCAAATTCTACATCTTAAATAGAGTTTATTTGAAGAGTTTATTCAATAATTGAAATGAACAACCTTCTCTACACATAGATACTGTACCTACTCTGCTATGAATCATCAACTGTTCATATAATTATGTATTTATATATATATATGTTTTATATATATATATGCTTCTATAACTTTTTGTGACCATTTATAAATATAATTTGATAAGGGCCTATTGCTGTTTATGATTATGTACTGTATATTGTCTTTGCAGATGTCGTTTGTAAAGCCTCAGCTCTGAGCCTATGTGTTCCCGGGTTGTCAGCAGTACCTGTCTGCCTCCCTTGCAGACTCAGGAAGAAGTCTGTGCTTTGCCCATTGGTTCCAATCATGACACGCATTGCATCATGACATCACTGGAACGCATCGCGCACCATGAGCGATGACGTCACTGACCCGCAGCGTGCATCATGATGTCATGAACGTCAACAAAAGTGATGACGTCACCCTGTGCATTTGGATGGCACAAAATTCAAGAAGATGGCGGACACAGAGCATTACCCCTGAGGAAGTTCTTTTCAGAACGAAAGGCGTAGGGTGAACATCACAAACTTAAGGAGGGTTGCTGAGCATTTGGTGTATTGTGAGGAATTTCCTGCAAAGGATTGAGTCCTTCCTTACAGTGGGTGGATCCCCAGAGAAGGAGGGAATGCTGGACTTTCATCACTATCTGACCCAGGGTGGTGGTCCCAATACTTGCACCCAACTTATGTTTGTGAGTTTAATAAATAAAAAAATTTAAATAGATTTTCTCATAAAGCGATCTGAACTATTTAAGATGTCCTCTGTTTTTCATATTATGGGGTTGTCACTCGTAATAACCACAAGACTTATATTGCTCACATTAAATGTGAGTGAAATATATATATATGTAGCCGGGATCCCTTTTACCACCATTGGATGTTGTGGGGTGGGAGAGGCTGCACCTAGGGAACGCTCCGATAACGGAGGTTCCGCGTAGAGGGAGCTACCATGTTAAAGTTGGCGCAGGCGCAGAAATGGTCCGGCAGGAGGTTGCGCAAAGTAGCAAAGCCCACGAAGGAGAAGAGCTCGGATAGGAGGGAGGTTAGGGAACTACGGGTCCCAGCAGCCCCGCGGGTCCCCGTGACGTGCAAGGACCAATCAGGTGCGAGGATGGGAGGAAAAGGAGGTAGGGGCGCGCACGTTGTTTCAGAGCTGGCTGTAGGAGGAAGGAGAAGGAGCTTTGGTGTAGGGAGGCAGTCCGCCCCCTACCTAGGCCTCATGCCGCAGGCCCAGTTAGGCCCTGAGCCCCAGTAGTGTGAAACGGAGTTAGGGACTGGCCATAGACAGGTTCCGGATTCCCTTATTTGTTACGTGATTGCTACCGGGACAGTTCTAAGTCGGCGGGAGGTCTGGGCTAAGACCCCGCTACCAAGTTGCTGCGTGTCTGGGTGGGATCGCCCCGGACACCTACGGGTGACATCATCTAGGCCCACGCTGATCCTTTGTGAAGACTGTTGCAGGACCGGGTACTGGAGTGCCCGGCAGGTAAACGTCAAGTGCACCAACGGTACCATCATTCACGCAGGACATGGTGACTGCGCACTCACATACATATACATTCACTGTCTCACTTGAGGGTGGGGGGACTTATTACAAGAGGGAACTGGACACGGGGTGGGATCACCCGGTGAAGGGAAGGGGAGAGTGAGCGTTCGACAGGACGCTGAGTGTAGTGTCCCCTCAAAGAGGGACACCGGTTTCTGATAGAATAAGAGAGAGGTTGTGTCATTGAGTTCGTGCCAGTAAAGATAATTGGTTAAGGTTATTGCTGTGTGTGTGTTTATGTACGTAAGTTCCTGTGAAGAACCACTTCCCCTCGGGCGGAAGCTGTCGCAGGTGGAGGCGCTGCACCAAGTTATAAGTATTGTACGTACCCCAGGCTCTCCGTGGCAGAGGCTCAGGCCCTGTGAGCCTACAGGTTATACAGCATATGGTAGTGGTCTGTGTTCGCTAGGAACCAGGGCTACATATATTTTTCATTTTATTGTTATCAAACTCTGTTGCACTATATGTGTATTTCTCTTCCCCTTTTTATACCCTTGGATGTGCTCCTGACCCGCTTCTCTCATTTTCACTGAATGCAAGATTGTTATTTTCAGGGTGTTTACAGACGAGCCAACGAGTATTCTAAAACTTGCCTTAAACTAGCCAGTTTACATGCTGGGTACATGCTGGGTACATTTATTTCAGTGACATTTCTGCAGAGGCTAATGGCCCATCAGATTAACACAGCAGGTGTTCCTTGCAGTCCTATTCAGTTTGAACGGGACTGCCAGGGACCCCCGCTGTTAATCCGATGGGCCATTAGTCTGTCTGCAAAAATGTGTGAAATGTTGCAGCATGTACCCAGCATATACCCAGCATGTACCTGTGTCTTTTTGGAGATTGCCCCAGGTTTGTTTTAGAATAATCGTCGGCACTATAGTACATTCTTTTTTTCCCTTACTTTTCAATGTCCACATGTAGAGACTATCAGAGCCTCAGATCATTGAATAATGAAGCGTTGTGTTTTTCTATGTGTCATTTGTATTGGATACTTTTGTTCACTAAATTAGGAGTAGAGTGGATAAAGCCATTAGTTATTCATGATATCTATCAAACAGATCTTTGATATTTCAATATGACTTACGTTATCAAAACATTTAATAAAAAGGTGTCAATTCAATTAAATCATTCAGACCATTTGGAGATTTTAATTTAATTGACACCTTTTTTACAATAGTATATTATAAAGGACTCTTCCTCTGATATCATCTTTGACCACCAGTATATAACTACATCATAATTATTTTATGTACTATATGAGGAGAGATAATGTCTTCTATGTTCACAAATAGTATAATAATGGCTGAGATGCTACAGCTATTGGATCATGTGATGTATATGGAGGGATTTCGTATAAATGAGTCTAGAAATATCCCTCTATTTAATAAATATGAGTACATTGATTATATTGGTTATCTTGGTCATAAATGTATGTTTCTGATGAATATAGAAGTATAATGAAACTTATATTTTAACTAGTTACAGATACTGCGGCCGTTATCCGATCATTTAACGGGTTGTATTCCTTTGCACACCCCCTGTTGGCGTGTCATTTCTTGAAATTTTCCCTCTTTAAGATGCAAGTTTACTAGTGTTTTAATTGAGTGCAGAAAATTGTATTTTAGCATTGTCTGCAATAACTTCGAGAAACTCAAGTGGGCGATCGCGAGTTGTTGTCTTAAAAATCTAATTGCAATTCAACCCGTCTTTTATTCCCGTACAGTACTTCAAGTGTGTGTGTAATTGTAATTTGAAGATTAAAAATATGAGTTCATACTGTATACAGTACAGTACATGGGAAAGAAGTTATTTCTGATGCGCCTTAGCTTTTAGCCATACAAAAATTGTTGAACTGCAGCGATTTCAAATATGAACACACATTTGTAAGCTCCTCGGAGCAGGGACTCCTCTTCCTTAATGTTACTTTTATGTCTGAAGCACTTATTCCCATGACCTGTTATTTATATTATCTGTTATTTATTTGATTAGCCCGTGTATTACTACTGTGAAGCGCTATGTACATTAACGGCGCTATATAAATATAGACATACACACAACAAAAAGTATTTTTAACAAATTAAATGTTTTATTTGTACATGATAATAAAGTTAAAGCGAATAATACAAAAATACAACTTCGCTCTTCTTCCGAATGTAAAATATATAATCTGCACATGAGTTTATGTCAAATTGGAACCTTATTGAAACGCATATGTGTGTATTCACATTTCTGCGCATGCGTGTATGTCAAATTGGAACTTGTTGAACCGCATATGCGTGTCATCAGATTTCTGCGCATGCGTGTATGTCAAACTGGAACCTTGTATCTGTTGTATAGTAGTACTGCTCTTTGTGTATCTATAGTACATTACTGTAGTCTATATAGTAAAAACACTGTTTATGTGCTACAGTATACTGAAGTTATATACTTTAGTATACTGCACAGTATCTCAATGAGACATTTTTATATATTTAAATTCATTTAGAACTTTACATTACAGTATGTACTAGATTTTAAAGATTTTTATAGTGTACTTTATGTCAAATATTAACAGTATTTAGATATACAGTACTATATTTAAACTACTGTACATCAGTACTTTATTTTTTTATAGTACTATTAATGCACAAAAAACAACTTAATTTCAAGATTGATATACTGTACTGTATACAGTACTGTACTGTATGTCAGATATTTATATATATGAAAATGTCTACAACTTTATGTACATTACAGTATGTACTGGATTTTAAAGCTTTTTATAGTGTACTTTATGTCAAATATTAACAGTATTTAGATATACTATATTTAAACTACTGTACATCAGTACTTTATTTTTTTTATAGTACTATTTATGCACAAAAAGCAACTTAATTTCAAGATTGATATACTGTACTGTATACGGTACCGTACTGTATGTCAGATATTTATATATATGTAAATGTCTTTACAACTTTATGTACAGTATTGTGTAATACTGTACCTGTACTACTGTAAGTGTGTAAACAGTAAAACATGAACATACCAAAACATTATACTGTATGTAAAGAATTACATTTTGTATTTTTCTGGATAACAAAGGAAAAATACATAATACAAAAATACAACGTCACCTCTTCTTTCAAAATTACAATCTTGTCTTTTTCTTCTTCTCAATGGATGGTGCTTCTTGGACTTCTTGGTCTGTAAAGAAAGAGGCACGATTATATATTTACAATTGCACCGTACATTATTCAATCCAGATTTTTGGGGTGTTTGGGGAGAAAGAGCATGATATGGGGAACAGTATATTATGACTACAGTGCCTTGAATCTTCTGCTTTTTTTGGGGTGGGGGGGTGTTGGAGGAGACAAAGCATGTGTTTCATGTGCTACTGCATTTTACAGTAGGACTAGAGGTTTTAAAGTACCTTAGGTTTGGGGGGATTTGGGGGGAAAGGGCACTACATGGGGAACAGTATATTATGACTACAGTGCTTTGTATCTTCTGCTTTTGGGGGGGGGTTGGAGGAGACAAAGCATGCATAACATGGGCTACAGCACTTTACAATAGGACTAGAGGTTTACAGTACCTTAGGTTTTCAGGGGTTTGGGGGGAAGGGACATGGCATGCATGGTTTTGAGCACTGTGTCTAACCTGGTATTATTGCTGGGAGAGTTTCCTGCACCAAGGGTGATTTTTTCCCTGCATGTTGTCTTTGCCAAGCCATGCAAAATAGAAAACAGAAATAGAAAAATATTATTATACCATGACGCCAGTACAGTCCATTGTTAAACAGTATCTTCTATTTTTGAGGGGGGCTGGAGGAGACAAAGCAAGTACTTTGAGAAGAAAATATAAAATGTTATTTTTTCTCTTTCTGCTTTTACTGTATTACTCTAAAAAGCTTCATGCATATCAAAAAGCATGTTTTTGTTTCCTGGTTTTCTTTTAGGCCCAAGCAATTACTGTACTTCCGTACTTTGAGAAAAAAAATATATTAAAAAAAAAATCTCTTTCTGCTTTTATTACTCAAGTTCTTCTCTTTTCCTTTTAACTGTAGGACAGAAATCAGCGAAGCTAATGAGCACTGTGCAGCAAGAGTCAAGAATAGACTGTTCTAGAGAACAGTCACAATATCACAGCATCTAAGACCAGCATCAGGGTGCTTAGACGCCAATTGGGATGGAAATATGGACGTGTCTTACTATAATAAAGTATAGTATAATGCAATACTGTAGTACAGTATGCAAAGCGACAGAACAGGGTCGATACTGTAATTACTGTGCCTTAGTTAAGCCAGTATAGGTAAAGTGTTGTACTGTACACTACTGTACTATAGGTAAAAGTGTGGTTTTACTGTACCTGTAAAATTCTTCCTTGTCTTAACAGAGCATATCCAATGATAATGAATGCCAACAAAGTTAAAAGAGTGGACCAAACACGGGTATGGATTGAAAGTGGCGAGACTTTTCAGAATGTCATTTTTCTGATTAGACAACAGTAGCTCTAGAGAGATTTGCCACTTTTGCATTCCACAAAAAAGGACGCCTATCTCCGAAAGGACGCCTATCACTGGGTCCCAAGCACCCAGTGAAGATGCATGTGTAGGGTGCGATCTCTAGACGTGGACCAGGACGCATCATCATATTTGAGGGTAAAATAATGACCAAAATCACATGATGTAGCCTTATGCACTGTACAGTACAGTACAACTGTAGTGTATTCTGTACCCTAATGTTCAGTTTTAACATCATTTTTTCTTCTCTTGTTACAGGAATCATGGACAAAGTATTTTTCCAAGAGCAAATAGTCACCGTATTGTTAAATACATTAGGCATGATTTCCCATCTGGTGGTCAATGGTTCTTCCAGGACAATGACCCTAAACATACCGCCTAAGTGCCTATATTCTTGTGAGCAGTATCAACTAGGTTATGATGCCACAGGAGTATGTGCTCCAGTGTACATTAACTTTTTCTCATTGTTTTAAACTGTTTGTACCTGTTCAGCTAATTTGCCATTTTCCCCCTCCCATTGCAGATCACCAGATTTGAACCCCATCGAATTGGTATGGCATGAGCTGAAGGATGATATAAGAAAGGTTGTTAAACCGTCTAAAAATGAGGAATTAATAGAAGGAATAATGAGTTTCTGGAACGACATACTGACTGTAAAAAGATGCAACAACTACATAGACTATATAAGCAAGATTTTGTCCGTTCTTTTAGCAGCATTTTGTCTGTTCTTTTAGAGCATAATGGGAATGCCACTGGCATGAAGTAAGGTACAATACTGTGCTGTACTGTAGTAAGGCAAGTACAGGTACACTAAGAATAGTACAGGTAAGTATGGTACTGACAATAACCTGATTAAATGTTAGATTTCTATTAAAGATAATTGAACATTAACCATTTTATGTCTGTGCTTACTCTCCACTTTATATACATAACTGTATGCATATTATTTGTATTCAACGTGTGTTTTACATATTTTATTTAAAAAATCATTATAGTTTACATGCATGGCAAGTTATACTGTAGTTTATTTGTTTTGTGTGGCTTTCAGTAGTGTTAACCAATCAAGGCCTTCAATTCACTAATCCTGCAGCCATTTTTTTCCTTTCACAGATGCAACACCTCTGGATGGGGGAGGGGGGGATGTACAAGCTAATTGTACTGTGTGCATAATAAATCAATAGTTTGTCCTAATCCCCCTCTATCAATGACAAAAGGTCATTTACACCGGCTGAGGTGACTCAGATAGACCCCATGGAATTAAAATCAAGATTAGCCAAAACCTGAAACATTAGTAAAGATGCGTTTTTGTGTGTGAATGTCCTATTGAGAGTGTGGGTAGTGGTTGGGGGGTCTTGCAAACAAAATGTTTAATCTTGGTATACATAATGCTGTGATGAGCCTGCAAGATAAAAGTTGAAAGAAATAATTTGAACGGTTGTAAAATACAATAAAAGTTATGACTGTACCATGCGTGTGTGTGATATTTCCATAAACAGTATGATACTGTAAGCAGACCAAGCCTACCCAAAGTTGAAGGTATTGAATAGAATTTTCCCCTCCCCCCCAAAAAAAAAATCATTACTATTTTTTTTGGGGGGGGGGGGTTCTTCCCCGAATTAATTACTCAAAAGGTATAATTATTATGCAAAATGCAACATCATAGAGAAATAAAAATGTAGTGATTTTATAAATGTAAAAATTGATAAAATCTGAGAAAAAATGCATAACAAAGTTTTCCCTAAAATCACTCATTTATTAAGGCCTGCTCCCCCATGGCCCGGGGGAGTGGAGGTGTTGATAAGGAGGCGAATGCCTTTTGCTCGGTTTACTGAGGGAGGTGTGGGGGAGGGTTCAACTATGTAAAAATTGATAAAATATTCTTGCCCGAATAAATTACACCTGCAAAGCCCAATTATACAGTAAGAAGCAACCTCATTGCTAAAATAATAATGTTGTGATTTGAACAATGTTGAAATTGATGAAATATAAAAAAAAAACATTTCTTAAAGCGTTTCTTCAAATCACTCATTTATGAATCTCTTCAAGAGAAAAAAAGAAAAAAAAAGGATATGCCTTGTGAAGTCATTCTAGCCAAATTACAGTGCAGGTCTTCTTATCAGCCATGATCGGCCATGGGAGATGTTGATAATGAGTCGAATGCCTTTTCCTTGGTGTTTCATCTTGGTGTACCTGTACATAGTGCTGTGATTAGCGTGCAGGATTACAGTTGAAAGAAATCATTTGAAATATTGTAAAATATAAACAACATTTTTCAGTCCCTTGAAGAGTCATAGAGAAATAAAAACGTAGTGATTTTATAAATGTTAAAATTGATTAAGTATGAAACAAAATGCATCACATAAGGTTTTGTTTACAGCTCACAGTTATTATTTTTTTGTTTACTGTTGGATTTCTACAGTACTGTAAGTCTGATGGGCAGTGAAGGCTTTCTTGTGTACACTAGTTCACAATGGGCATGCGTGAGGAACCAGGAAATGTAAATTTCTATACCACCATAAAAATAATGAAACTGTGTTAGACTTTTAGATAGCTACAGTACTGCAGTATTGTAGTCCCATGCCTTTGCTTTGTGAGGGGGGGTGGGGGGGTATAAGATGCAACTCAATTGTTATGTCTTACAGTCCTGAAGGATTAGAAAACAACAGTTTGAACTGTTTGCAAATGTAGTTATTTTCTAAATATTAACATTGATTAAATATGTAAAAAAATAGCACCACTTAATGTTTTCCATTAACCATGAAGTGGAATAAAATCAATCAACATCTCCGTGTGAAATTTTATTACAGGTTATGACACGTAATTGAATCACAGTGCAGTGTGTTGTTCAAAATATTACTGTAGCGTGGAAAAGTTTTAAAAGCGTGAAGCTAGTGATACTGGCTGTAGAAAAGTAAAAAAAGGCAACGTTTTAAAAAACGATATTAGAGTTCCATCGAACTTCATCCTTATCTTTTGACACTCGATTTCAAAGTTTTGTTTCTGGAAAAAAAAAATGATGCTATAAATTCCTGTAGTGCGCATGCGTCAAATCACACTCTAGTGCGCATGTGTATAAGCATTGACAGGCTATGGCACGCATACAGTACACTATACCAGGTTACTCTCCTCGGTGCCTCATGCCCCCCCCCCGCTCGGCCCCGGCGTCAAATGGCGTGCAGGGTCGTGACATCATGTTGCTATGGTAATTTGATGCTGGGTTATCATGAAGACGCACTGCTGGAAGGTAAGGTACTGTAAGTGTATTTTGGAGGCTTCGTGCGATTCCCCGGTATTTAATTTAAATGCTTGGGAGGAGAGCGCCCCCCCCCCCCCCCAGGGGAATTAAAGTTAATATTGTATTGTACATTATATTTACCTTCATTATAAACTTTTCCAAACGGTTGGAGGTGAGACAATGTTGGAGGTGTATTGTGCATACAAGCTGGGGTCACTCCTGTAGTCTGCATTATATTTATCTTCATTATATACGTTGCCAACCGGGTGGTGATGACCCAATGTAAGGGGATTACAGCATTGTGCGTAACAGCCGGGATCACTCATGTAATCAGCATTATAGTTGACAGGGGCCTGCTGAAGCAGGTAATGAGGCAGGGCCAGGAAGCAAGGATTGATGGTCACCAGGTTTTCTGTCACGATTGGCCCGTTATTGCAATAGTATTGGGAAGCCGGTTTGGGTACATATTCACTGCAGGGTTGGGAAGTACGTGCAGGTACTGTACAAATATTAAATGTATGAAACCCGACCTTTCTTCTTTTGCAGATACCATGAGCAAACATACCAGCAAAAGCTGGGAGCACAGACCAATATCCTCTTGTACAGTTATCTTACAGAGGAGGGGTTGTGCGAAAAAAGCAATCATCATTAGTTAATATTTGCCTTATTGAATGCTTCCAGCCACGTTAGTTCGGTGAAAATGTGAAGAATTCATATTTTTAAATTCTAATTCAATCTAAAGTCGCCTTTTTATCTGTTCCAGCATTAATTGCAGAAAATATGAGCAATGCATAACTACATTGTGGTTTGGTATAAGGACTTGACATGACTTGACTTGACATGATTTCCATTCAGCAATTGCAGGGATAGCAGTGTAGAATAATGGGACAGGCATTGTGAATACTTTGGACATTTTAATTATGAAACGCCTACATTTGATAACGTCTTCAGTGAGCAAGGTTAATTTACAATGGATGACTGTTGTGGCCACTCTTTTTATCTAGTTTTTAAACACCTGCAAATTGACTACACACAACTCACGGGTTGCCCTGTGCAAAGGATTCACTTTTGCCATGTGGCGGAAACACGCAGATTTACAACTAAACAAATCCCAATCACATTAATCATGGAAAATCAACAACGGTAATCATGCGTGTGATTGACAGCCTTCACGGAAGATTAACACACACATTCCCAGCTAGCTCAAACTCCTACACCCACCACATAATGAATATATATTTATGCCAAAAAGAGTGCTACTGAGCGTGGCAAATGTATACAACAAAACAGGGTGCCCAATGCTACATCCAATTGACAAAACATATATGGTAATAAGTATAAAATTTAAATACTTCAATAACAATAATTACCTCTGGTAGTTGCTGCTACTGGGGCGATCGTGTGCTGCTGCTGGGGGGATCGTGTAGGGCGCCTGCTGGGGGAAGTGCAGGGACTGCTGGGGGAAGTGCGGGGACTGCTGAGGGAAGTGTGGTGGCTGCTGGGGGATCGCTGGGGCTGCTGAGGGAAGTACGGTGGCTACTGGGGGTTTGTGTAGGGCTGCCGGCACCTCACTCCACCTCCTACCGATCGGGCACGCGACGGCCATTTTTTTTAGCTTGACTCCGGTTATAGCGCGGTCGGACCAGGTGGCCTCCGAAGACCGTGATATAACAGGGTTGAGCTGTACTTGGTTATTTAGTTAAACCCTTTGGCCAAAGCATCATTAGCCTGCATACCAACGTCAAGGTATAACCAAATTAATGCAGGTCCTACACTACACTGTAAACCCTTCCTTTTACCTCTATATGAGGGGAGAGAAGCATAGTAGATTCTGTTCTTGCAGCAAAGCCCAATGCTACATCCAATTGACAAAACATATATGGTAATAAGTATAAAGTTTAAATACTTCAATAATAATAATAATAATTACTTAGTTATTTAGTTAAACCCTTTGGCCAAATTGTCATAAGCCTGCATACAGTACCAACGTCAAGGTATAACCAAATTAATGCTTGTCCTACACTACACTCTGCATGAGGGGAGAGAACCATAGTAGATCCTGTTCTTGCAGGAAAGTGAAAAGACCTCCCAAGTTTAAAAGGTGAGGAAGAGTGAGCTCTGGGGGGAGGTGCCACCTACCTCCATAAAACAGCCTTCACGGAAGATTAACAAGTGAATGCCACGTGGAATACAGCAGACTTTATGAAAACGGTGCAGAGAAATGAACGAATAATGGATGCTGCATCTGTATTGGGAACAATATTTGTGATAAAACATGCATTGTCTATTACAAACTTATTATCATGTTGGTAATGTGAAAATAATATACTGATTATTGAAATAGGGCATGACAAATACACCCTTGTTGATCAATAATATGAAATTGTGTATAGATTACAGCTAGGTTATAATTATTAAGAATTGGTTTAAATATGTAATATATATTCTTTATTCAAATATAAGTTTGTTTAAAAAGTATGATTATAGTTTAATTTATATGAGTTTAAATGTATGTGCTTATTATTATGTGAAGTATATGCTACTGTGAGAAAAAGGGGGACGATAGACAGCACTCTGATGATGTTAAATTAATGCAATTGCAGGGTGCACGGAACCAAAGGGGACCCTTATTCCCCTGTATGCTACTGTGGGTTTTAAGGTATAGTGTATGTATTTTTTGAGTAAGTTTAGTTAGAATAGCGGAAGGATACACATCCTATTGGTTTAGGCTTCAAAATGGATTTGTACAAATATAGCCACTCCGGGAGCCAAAAACTCTACCCCTGATGAAGTGTCATAGACGTGAAACGCGTTGAGTTACTGAGTTGGAGTTCCATGACGGATGATATAAGACGCCGGATGCCTGTAGTCAACGCCCCCTAGCGAGAACACCATGATCTGCTTCTAGAGCTGAACTGCAAGCTCTCTGTTAATAAATACGTAGGACTCTCTGTGGACCCTGTGTTCCCCCTTCTCTCTGCTTTTCCCTTAAGTGGATGAGAGTGTCGGTTAACATCGGCTGGAACCGAGGCCCAGTGAACAACTGAGTCCTATTGGGATGATTGGAACATACATTTTTATGTAAGTGTTATTTTTACTAATAGTGCCCCTCCATGCGCTTCTTTTATTTTTTTGTTTAAACTCCTAACTATAGTGTTTTTTTTTTCATTTATATTTTAATGAAGGCTACCCGGGCAATATATTGAGAACACAGGCTATAATTATCATTATCTCAGTTTGACATTTCCAATGCATGAGTTGAAATTGCCATTGCATTCCAGTCTAGGGTTGGCTGCACATTTGTTCACTTCCATCATTCTTGAGCCAGAAATAACACTGTAATAGAAAGTCAACATTGATTGATTCCAAATACTGAATTATTTAGGCAATTGTGACAGCCACAAATGACTTTTTAGTGACTAACAGTAAGAGTTGATAGGTGTAATATATGATTAGATATTTTTTAACAAAATATACCCTGCTGTTTCAGTTCCCACTTGAAAGGCCATTGTTAGTATTTCAAACAACATTGCGTTATTATGGGGTGATATATCACAGCAAATTTGAAGCAAAATTAACACAAATTGCATCATTTGCATCTTGGATCACTCTCTTTGTTTGCTTCAATTTACAGAATGTGCCGAATTCATGAGCTTGCGACTTGTAGTGTCAATATAAGGAGTTACATGAGGCATATGTTATATAGAGATATATCAAACTCTGCATCTCTGTGCATCATTTTGTTTCATGTATTTGCATGTCTGAGGTGGGGTAAACGTGTATGGCTCCCAATTTGCATCATATTTAAAAAAACTTTCTGATATTCAATGCAAATGCAAGGAGAAAATTGAGCAATGGGTCATTTGAGATGTCATTATTAGATTTACTGTATGAAGAACAAATACATGTGTCATTCTTGATGCAAGGGAAAAAGCAGCATAAAATGTTACAGACTGTATAATCCAATATGTGACCTCACATAGCGCATGAGTAATTACAAAATAATAACTTTGGTTACATTATTTCTCTGAACATGAGTCACAAAAAAACAGTACCTACAGTATGACTCGGCAATCCCCACGTTTCGTTCATCTCTCAAACGGGCCTATTAATTAAACTCTGATGCTGTCAAAGCAAAATCGCCTGATAGAATTACTGTAGTCATGAAAAAGGCTAATATATCTTTTTTTACTAATTATTTAGTGTAACCATTTGTGTGATTCATCTGCATTAATAGTATACTGCTGCGGCACATCCTATTCTAACTTTTACCCGTCTTGCCCAGCGCGTCATTACGGGCTGGCGCCGAACGTGGCCGTGCGCCAGCCCACCCTAGCCGCATCTTCCCCTCCCCCTTCCTTTCCCCTCGCGACCCCCTGGCTGTTTCGGCCCGCTCCACGCTCCCCAAAATAAAATACCCCCTTACCTGTAGCCTCCTTCGGGGATGCCTGGCGTCTTCAGGGATGCCTGGCGTCGGAAAAAAAAAAAGTAAGCCGCGTCTGCCCGCACTTTGCGGTGGCGGCCGAGTTAGAATAAACTCTGCCGCCACTGTACACATTTTCAAAAAAATACATTAAAGCACCTACAGTGGCGGCCGCCTTTAGCCTCCTGCGGCCTTTTCCCCGCAATTTTTAAAATCGCGGGCAAATCGCGGGCAGATGCGGGCCGTTTTCGGCAGTTTTGGGCACCTACGGGCACTTTCATTGTCTAGCGCTAAGCGCTTTCATTGTCTAGCACTATTAGCGCTATCTGGTGATTTCGGGCCGCGCAGAAAAGTCCGTGAGAGACGGGTGAGAGACGGAAAACATCCCCGAATTTTTTCGTGGATGTTGGAGGTTAAAAGGGGCTGCGACAGTATGCTAGAGAAGCTATTATACCTTTAATATTAACAACAAATCTTCAAATGGATCAGCTTCATATGATTTTTTTTTAAATAATCTCATAATGGGAGCTATGCACTAAGCAGCGCGTTTTTGCGCCCGATTGGAAAAATGTGCTCGGCCGTTACAAAGTGAAGCCAAAAGCAAGATTCATTAACAAATTCAGGGAATTTTGTTCCGTTCGAACAAAAATATGCCCGATTAAGTAACCCCTTAATTACTATAGTGGTTACTAACCGCCTAGGTGATTAAAGGGTTAGTGGACATTAGATTGTCTTGTTTTTATTGTTCTGTATTGTTTGTAGCAACGGAGGACATGGACGGTGATGAGGATGAGAACGGCCTTCATCGTGGCAGCCTGGCAGGGGTGAGTGCAAGATTTATTTACTTTATTTAAGCTGCTTAATGTTGTATTTTAAATGGACAATTGCACTATTATCCATATCTTGATAATAGTAATTTTGCCCATTCCTGTATGTGTTAGTGGGTGGGGGGTGGGGGAGGTGTATTTATTTAAAAGAATTGTTTATTTTTTGGGGCACGCGATTGGCAGCAGGGACTCCTGCGGGGATCACCCGGGGGCCCTGGACACCCACGTGGATCACCCGGGGACACCCGCCGGCCTAATCTATTAATGGTGTGCCTGAAAAAAGGTAAACAAAGATTTTTTGACTGTCTTCGCTTCTTTTGTGACAACCTTTAGCTTTTAAAGCACAATTGAGTTATCACTGTTTTGTGAATCACACGGACTGGCAAAAAACAGCATGTTTTGCTGTTTTTGGCCTGATCGGACGAGTTTTGCTTAAAGGGCTGAAATGCTTTTTAAGGCCTATAAAGTGCTTAGTGAATCGCGCAGCAGGCTGAATCGGCCTTAAAATGCACTTAGCGTTCTTAAATGCAGTTATCACTGTTACGGCATCGCCTCCAATGTGTGCAAGACTGCTAACATAGCTCCAAAAACTATCAAACTAGAAGATTGACAAAGTCCACAGCACACAAATTAGACTTGGCTTGAGAAAGGACCATAGAGGCCTGAAATTTCGCTGTGTTAGTGTCTTTTTTTATCATCTGCAATTAAAATGTACGTTTTTATACTTTTAAAATTGAGTGCTGTGGACTGTTTTTCCTTTTTAAAGTTCCATTAATATACTGTACATATGCAGTCAGCTTTGTTAAGCAGAAATACAGCGTTTGCCCAAAAGGATTAACACAGCGGGGGTCCCTGCTTCTGAATGGGACTCCCTCTACGTTAATCCTACCAGGCCGCCACCAGTCTTCAAGATCTGCCCAGTAAGAGCAAAGGAATCAGTTCCTCTCCTTGCACAGCTCTAACAAGCAATTGCGCTGTTTTTATTTTATTTTGATTACATAGTACGCGTAGTGGTTTTTTTGGAGCTGAACCGCATAAATTTCAGGTCCGGGGAACCCCTGCTTCCTGAGTTACAGGCCCCGGTATGGGGTGCTGGTATCTCCTGCAAGTTTAATTCTCCCACATCACAGCCCACGTGACCGGGATATTTAAACTTACAGGAGATACCGCCACCCCATACCGAGGTCTGTATTTCGGGAAGCAGGGGGTCCTGAAATAAATGCGGATCTGCTCCAGAGACACCCTGCTTCAATACTATGTACTGTAATTTAAAAAAAACTAATTAAAGTTGCTTCAGTACCTTTTTGGCTAGGCGCTAAAGTAATGAAGTAAGAAGTCCCCCGTTGCTCTGCATTTGGCAGTGATCAGACCGCACTTGGTCTGCAGTTCACCAGCTCAAGTATGGAACAGGACGACAATGAACCTGACTGCATCTTTAAATGGAACTGATCTCTTCTCCAGCACTGGGAAGCAGCTTCTCCACAAATTGAATAAGGCTCATTGGATTTTCATTCTCAGATGCTCTTAACTCAATCTGTATGTGAACAAAATAAAAAATCATCCAGGAGAGATTATATTTAATTGAATATGGCAAGCCACATTGGGCTGGTTTAGACTGTGTAGTTGGGAGTTGTGAAGCTACGGTGTATGTATGGTGCAATACCTGACGGCTCACAGGATGTCTGAGACTCCGCTGCTGGAGCCTGGGGTGTATCCTGGATCGATGCTCATTAGCGCCTCCACCTGTGTGGGATTCTATAATATAGAATGATACACTACAGGACCCACATACAATACACACACGCTTGGTAAAAGATAACTGTTTTCTGTATGCAAACTACTACTGGTTTACAGCCTACCCACCAGGCCACGCACAGCCGTAACCTATCACCGTGTTCCCACAACACCATGTCAACACCCCACAGGGTATACTGTCCCCAAAGTGCTGAGGTGCTTTTGGACACTGAACCTTCCCAGTGTCCCCAAGATCCAACCCACCCAAATGTGTGTGACAGCGCTGCCCCACTAAAGTGTTGAGTTGGTGCACTTGCTGGATAAAGGTACCTGCCACACAAGGGCATGCAGATGATGAAGATAGGATCCACAAGGTCGTCCGCGAAGCATCCGCGTTGGGTGGTGTCTCATGTGGATGGCGCAACCCTGGAAAGAGTCTCGTGGTGGCAAATGTCTGGTCAAAGAGCACCTGAGGACAGGATGCAGCTGTATCCTGGCTGTGTCCATCACTATAATGCTACAGGGGCCTGTCTATGTCAAATGCTGAGGTGAGTCGGGGCCTAGCTGGGACCCGAGGGGTGTCTCTGGCCTACTGCAGGGGTCACTGACATCCTGCACTTGCACATGCAGCTTCTGGTGTCCCATCTCCGACTGACTAACGTGTCCCAGCACGCAACATTTATCTAATTCCTGCAGGGGGAATAATACAGCCCTATTGGTTCTGCTGCAGCATGTGGTTGCAGCTCCTGGGGCTGCTGGGGATTGTAGTTACCCTTTGTGGCATGTCCCTTTAATGTCCGCTTCCCTGGGACTTTCTGCGCATGCTCTAAGCTCCCTAATGGCCACCGCACATTAGAGCTGTTCTGTGCATTCGCGCCATTCAAGATGGCGGCCCCGCTATCTGGGTGCACAGTGAAGCTCCTGGTGATCGGCTCGCCTCTGCAGCCGCCACCTCAACCTCCCTAGCACCCGCCAGATGAGCGCGCTCCACGGAGGTAAAGGGACCCGGGGGGGTGGGGGGGCCCTGCTAAATACAGTACCATAATATCAGTCATTCAATCTGCCTTTCAAAACTGCTAAGAATTAAACCAGATTATGCAGGGCATTTTAATGTAGTAGTCATTAAGGAAAGGGGAAAAAATACAATAGTCTAATTGATTTGGAAATAAGATATCTAGTTGATCATGACATTCATTAAATTAATTAACACTATTTGTCTTATTTAAAACCAGAGACGAACATGAAACACAGACAGAGCTCAATGCACATCCAGCATTGCCAGGAAGAATGATTTATAATAAATCTGTCAAAACTTTGCAACTAATTTTGACAGATTTATTATAAATCATTCTTCCTGGCAATGCACAGGTTATTAAGAATTTAGATTAGTGTAGGGACCCTTGAGGTGTGGTCTGCCGTGCAGTGGCTCAGGGGCTTACAACAATTTGGCCAAAATGTTAAACTAAAAGACCATTTTATTTTATAGATATCAATACATGTATATTTAGGCACTGTACCGTGTATAGAGTTTTGCTGGATGTGCATTGAGCTCTGTCTGTGTTTCATGTTCGTCTCTGGTTTTAAATGTATATTGCCATGCTCGGTAGCACTCCTCTGTGACACTTATACGCTTATATATGTTGTGGTTATTTTGGGGGTTCAACATGAGCTTGTGGGTGTTCTATATGTGTCACTATTTGTCTTAGCACAATAATTTGTCTATTGTACAGGTGTAAACTTCAATAGATGATAAATATGATGCAATATAAACTATTACAATTGTTTCACATTATGCAACAGGAAAATTGGTATTTCAAAACAAATATATAAACACGGCTAAAAGTAGAGGTGATAGTAAATATAAATAGTAGTAAACATAGCATTGGGCATAGAAAAATGAGTGAAAACATTTGAATACAAAAATAACTAGACAAAATAATGTAAAATTAAAAGAAAGGTTTTCCAGAAATCACATCTGTTACATTTGTTAATACATTCTTTAATGAAGAGGTGAGATGTTAACAAATGAATAGAAGTCCCTACATGTTGTCATTTTTATTCTGGGGTAGGAATTGGAAAGGAAAAAGATTCCATTCTAAGGCTGCACGTATAGTGCCCGCAACCGGTGACGGGACGGGTGACGTCACCCGTCGCCGCTAGCAAAAGTTATATTTCGCTTTGTGGCAGCGTCGCGGGCATACTGTCATTTGATTTGTTCAGGGGCTGTCACATGAGGTGACAGCCCTTGAAAAATCAAATATTGCCAGCTTCCAAAGTTCGCGACGCAACGTCGCTCCGTTGCATTGTCGCTGTCACATTTACTATAAGCGCAGCGGCGACAATGTATTTGTTTTTGGGCGACGTCGCCGTCGCCCATCGCGGGCACTATACACACCGCCTTAGAAGAATTTCATATACTTGCTTTACATATTGCTCCTGTTCCAGGGCTACACCTGTCAGATCCTTATTTAGTCCCACTTCTAATTTGCCCAGTTTCTGATCACGGCCTTTCAGAAGTTGTCTTACGCAGACTCCTGCTTTACTGTTCTTATGTGACGAGATGCAGTTCAGCATAGTTGATGGACATTCGGGCCCAACCGTAATACAAGTCCTCAAAAATTTTATGCTATAACTTTCTACATCCAATGATAACAGTAAATCAGAACATTTAAAATAAGGTGAAACGCTTTCATTCGTGTTTTGGTGTTGATTTTGGATTGTGATTTCTATGGAGAAAAACTCTGAGTACTGTAAGGAGACAAATGCTTAAATAGCATACTAAAGCATGAAAAATGCTTAAAATAAGTAAAAATCATAAAAACAAAAAATCTAATATAATGTAACTGAAAGCTTGACCTGATAATCTGAATTTATTTAAAATGTATATATTTCCAGCCATATATTAGAAATTTTAGATCAGCAAAGAGAAAGTAAACAAAGTCATAATAAAGGCAAAAAGAAATGTTAGATAACTTTGAGGATATATCTTACTTTTTATTTGTATACAACTACACTATGGGGTTTATTCTGTAAACACAGATCCAGCACTATAAACACGGAAATCCCTCTTAGTCAATTGGGCTTTGCTTGTGATAACTGTCGGATCAGCTCTATTGCAGTTTAAAGATTAAGCCCCTATAAATCACATACAGTAAAGTGCAGTGAGGTGGCAAAAACTCAAAGAATGAACAGGCAATTATTTGAGTCCGATCTCTCACACTCGAGCCCAGTCCAAAGTAGCCATCTCTAGTCCTGTCACCAAAACCCCCTCATGGTGTCTTTATGGAGGTTCAACCAGATAATACTGTTGCGAGGATAGGAACGCCACTAATTTAGTTATGCAGAGCTGAATACTATTTCTGTTTTACTGTACACGTAGCCCTAAACACATACCATTGTAAAAGGAAAGGAGAATAAACCCTGTGTGTCCGGTGCTCTTAAAAAATGTATATGACGGGGCGTGGCTTGGACGCAGAACGAGCAAGTCACAGAGAAGGCTAGCTCCGTCCAAACAGGGAGTTTCACCAATGAAACCCTGGCCAAAATCCAGCCAAAACAGCCCACAGACGGCCCATAGCATCCCCTGACCGCACACCACTGACCGCTGACACCCAGACCGTGAAGCTCACGGAGAATCGGGACCCCGAGCACCCGCAGACACTGACAGTGCGAGCCTCCCGTACAGCCGAGCACACAAGATGGCCGCCGCACGCGCCTGAATAGGAGCGAGCTGAAGGCTGCAGCACAACACCGGGCAACGGAGAAGGAACCTCGTACCCCAACTCAGAGCCGCAGAAGTGGAGACCCCGGCGCAACGACGACAGAGGTATAGAGGGAGGGGGGGACGGTTCAGGACGGACCGGAGAGGGCCCCACAGACAGGAGGGGGCGGGAGGCGGCCACGTGGGAGTCGGAGCCCCTCTGGGGAAGCGCAGAGCTAGACACCATTAATCCCCCAACCTGTGCCCACCCCCCCCCCCTTCCGCTGTAGCAGAGAAAGTAGGAGACCCCTCTCTGCAAGGAGAAGTGAAGGGGGCAGACCAGCTAGGATCGAGAAGAGCCCCTCTGCTGCAGCCGTCTCCTACCTGGTAACCCAAGATGGCCGCCACTGGCCCTTAAAGGGAGAAAGACCCAGACAAAACAACCACTATAAACAAAGTAATAAAAACCACAGCCCAAGGGGGCCTGAAAAGCGCTGAAAGTTACACACAGCGAAAAAAGGTGAATTATAAAGAGCGGAGTGAATGAGCGCCCGCGCCCCTCCCCTTCCCCCCCTTTAGCCAAGGAGACGAAACAGTGAACCATCTACCTAGTCCCATGGACTAACAAAATGCCCAAGTGTGGCGGTGCATATGTGGGATAGCTGTGAGCCCAGAAAAAACGACAAGAACCACCCTCAGCTCCCCATATCCAAGATAACCTAGCAACCAATATAGAGGAGGAAGACCCAGACCTGATTGTTCTCTACAGCCCATAGCTGAACACAGACGGCATGGCCCCTCCTAAAAAGACAGGGAAGTCAGAATCTTCCACGTTCTTCACTAGAAGGAACGTGGCGCCCACACCAACGGGCAAAGATAAAGCCGCACAAGCTCAAGATCGCTCAGACTCAGACTCAGGGTCAGAAGCAGATAGGCACCCAGATATCAGGAAAGAATTAAAAACCTGGGTTAAAGAAATTAAACAGGCGTTTCACGAGGAGTTACAAACCGCAATGAAGAGCCTACACACCAAGATCGTAGAGGTAGAGGAGCGGACGACAGGAATGGAGGAGGCCATGGAGACAGTCACCGAAGGACAAGCGGCAACAGATGAGGACATAACCCAAATGAAAAAACAGATCTCCCGCCTTCAAGATGCCCAAGAAGAGGCAGAGAACAGATCACGAAGGAACAATCTTAGAATTCGCAACATCCCGGAGACAGTCCTTAACGAGGAAATCAAGCCATACCTAAACAGACTTTTTCGGAGCATACTCCCAGAAATCGCCGAAGCAAAGCTGGAACTTTACCAAGCCCATAGAATCTACAGGCCGAGAGAATTTGAAAACAGAGGGCCCAGAGACGTAATCACAAGGTTCCATTACTTCTCTACCAAAGAGGAAATCTATACCAAAGTCAGAAACCTAGATAAAATCTCCTTTGAGGACACGGAACTGCAAATTTTCCCGGACCTCTCACCAATAACCATGGCCAAAAGGCGAGAACTCAAGAAAATCACAGGCTATCTGAGAAGCAGAGACGTCAGGTATAGATGGGGCTTCCCCTTTCGTCTCCAAGCCACCAACAAAGGCAAACAGGCCACCCTACGAACCCCAGAGGAAGGCCCAGAATTCATCGCAGCGCTAGGACTGGAGATCCCGGAAGAAATACGAAGTGATACAGGGAAAACTTTTACACGACCAAGGCGTGAAAGGTGGTCCAGGGTGACAACTAACCCAGGATAACCCATAAAGCCCCAAGAGCTGAGGCTTAACAACCAGAACACGGCAAAACTACGAGAGTACAAGAGAGACATTCCTACCTCAACTGTAACCCCCAGCCCCGAAACTGTATGCTGTTCCAAATACAAAGACACAAACTAACGGGAGTGGGAGGAGGGAGGGAAAAAGGTTTTATAGAAGGGAAGGGAAAAAGAAAAAGGAAAAAACACAGTACTGCACCGACACACTTTATTCGAGCAAATACCCAGTATGTACCTGGCAGATACCTGGAATGCGCCGCTCCTCACCTCTGACAAGCCCCGTTGCGTTTGCCCTTCCAGCCTGGGTTCATGCCTGGCTGACGGGCGGCTGATCTGTTAAATGATAATGATTAGGATTTAATAGGCTGCAATGCTTCGCGTGTCTACCAGATGGCATAAATTCATGAATTGTAATGCAGTATATATATATATACTGTGCAGTATTGCAGCCAGCGGGAATAAAATGCTTCAATCCCTGCTTGGAAAATACCTCAATGCACTCGGGCAGAAAACAGTCACAAACCTCAATACACCCGGGTATACCCGAATTCGTGGGACTAGCCGAGCTCGAATAAAGTGTGTCGCCAGTGTACAACTAGATAACTGAGAGCACAAGGTTAAAGCCATTATTAAGCCTCTATAGATTTGATCTAGCTCAGATAGTTGAAGGAAAAGGGAGAGAAAGGAATTTCTGCTCTTTTTTTTTTTTGTTCTATTTACTGTGTTTAAAACTGTTTAACAGGTTTGACCCAGAAGTTTGATTGTTGTATTTCCCCCCACCACATCTGTGTTTTAGTTCCAGTCAGTCATAGCAGAAAAGAAGGCTGATCAACAACACGACTAGCCGCCAGAATACCAAACGGAGCTGACTACAGTTTACAGACTACAAACCATAATCCTTGAAAAAGAACGCTGCGACGTTCGAAATGCATTGGATGGGTCTTTTGCCACATTAAAGTGCCCTTTTAATCATTTTTTTGTTCTGGTTTTCTTCCTGCTCCGTTTGTGCTGGTGCGCTTTTTGGTCTCCCTTTTCCCTGTATTACAAACCATACTCTCCAGACTGCAAGTACCACATTGCACCCCACACACACTTTCCCCCTTTTTTCTTGACCCTGCATGTCCCCGACACCCCAAACGCAGAGTCAAAGGCCCAAAGCACCAGAGGGCACCATTCCACCCCACGTTAAAAAACCCCAAGGTTATTTTTGTTCCCCCCAATGTTCTCCCCAGTTCATCCACACTGGAGTACACCTAAATGCACACAACTTGGCACAACCAAAACAATAGTTGGGATAAGGTCCCGCAATCCGAAAAATCACCACAGGGCACCCCCTAACAACAAGCTCCCTCCAGCAAACACTCGCGCACGAAATTTCAAACCAACATATGGCTAAAGTACTAAAAATAACAACGCAGAATGTCATAGGACTGAACTCTCCCATGAAAAGGAGACTACTGTTCAGAGACCTCAAAAACAGACAAAGCGACATACACATGATTCAAGAAACACACCTGAACAGAGCAGACACGATTAGGTTAAAAGACAAAAATTATAACCAAATTTACCACTCACCAGCAACAGACAAAAAAGCGGGAGTAGCCATCCTGATTAGAATTAGTATCCCCTTTGTAGTAGAAAAAATAAAGAGGGACAAGACCGGGCGACTGTTAATTGTATCCGGTAAATTAGGCGCGACAGAACTAACACTTGTTAGCCTATATGCCCCCAACACAGATCAAGAGAGCTATATTAATGAGGCTTTCGAGACGATAAGCCAATATAAGAAGGGTTACTTAATAATTGGAGGGGATCTTAACACCGTTATAGACTGCAATAAAGATCAGGCGAAACACAAGGGCAAAGAGCAAAACTGGAGACGGAACAGCTCAACCGCTCTAAAACAAAGCATAAGACTGGGTGGGCTGGTCGACGCATGGAGGCTAATGAACCCCATAACCAAAGGGTTTACTTTCTACTCACCCCCGCATAAACAATACACTCGCATTGATTATATATTTGTATCTAGTGAACTGGCGGAGAGGATAATAAAGGCAGAAATAGATAATATAACATGGTCAGACCACGCCCCAGTTACACTAATCATAAGAGACCTACACCAAAGACCGACGGGCACACAATGGCGAATGAACGACCTACTGCTCAGACTACCAGACACTAAAAAAGCTATAGAAAAGGCTATACAGGACTACTTCGCAATAAATGACAACGGGCAAATCAGCGACTGTACACTATGGGCGGCGCATAAAGCTACGCTCAGAGGCAAGATAATTAGTATTGCCTCCCATAGGAAAAAGGAGAAAAACAAAAAGATAAATAAACTAAACAATAGTATTAGAGAAAACGAGGAGACCTACCAACAAAGCCCAACGGACAAAGTTAGAGCAGCGATAGATAAGGATAGATTGGAACTTAAAAATATACTGATTGAAGATACTGAAAAAGCAATGAGGTGGACAAACCAGATCTTTTATGAAAAAAGCAATAAGGCAGACAGGCAATTGGCGGCAAAACTCCGCAATAAAACAGCAAACCTCAATATATAGAGCATAAAAACCAAACAAGATAGCCTAACACTCAATTCGGTTGAAATCAATAAAGAGTTTGTCCAGTACTATAGTAACTTATACAACTTGACAAACCCCGACAAAGCTAATAAGAGGCTCGAAGCAAAGGTAGACGAATATATAAAAAACACAAAACTATCCAAACTAGACGAGTCAGAATCAGCCCAACTAGGAACCCCGATAACAGCAGAGGAGGTCACAGCAGCCATTAAATCCCTCAAGAACTCCAAAGCCCTGGGCCCAGACGGGTTTACTAATTTCTATTACAAGAAATTAGAACACACGTTGAAGCCATATCTGATCCGCTGGTTCAATAAGATCCTAGACGGAGAAGCACCACCAAAAGTGTCCCTAAAGGCCTCTATCATTGTAATACCAAAGGAAGGAAAGGACCCGACGTTATGCTCCAGTTATAGGCCCATCTCTCTGATAAACACAGACATAAAACTATTCGCCAACATTTTAGCAACCAGGTTGAACAGAGTATTAAATTCCTTGGTACACCCCGATCAAGTGGGGTTTACCCCAGAACGGCAGGCCTCTGATAACATCAGGAGAGTAATCAACATTATCCACAACAGTAACAAAAACCAACGCCCTACCCTGATTCTAGGGTTAGATGCTGAGAAAGCTTTTGACCGGGTGGCCTGGCCCTTTATGTTCCGGGTATTCAGAGAGATGGGCCTACATGGAAACTTTATTAAAGGCATAAAGGCGCTATATTCCAACCCAATAGCCACAGTTCGCACCTCAGGCTACACATCAGAACCATTCGCAGTTTCAAACGGTACCAGGCAAGGGTGTCCACTCTCCCCAATGCTATTCGCTCTGTGCATAGAGGTATTAGCCTCAAGAATACGAGAGAACCAAGGGATAGAGGGTGTCCCAATAGGAAACAACATATATAAAGTGTCGCTATTTGCGGACGACACTTTACTCTCCCTGACTAACCCAGATACTTCATTAAAAAACCTATTTGACACACTAGACGAATTTGGCACACTCTCAAACTTCAAAGTGAACAACACAAAATCAGAGGCTATAGGCCTGCACATACCTCCAGAACTAGAAAGCGCACTAAAGAAAAAATTCCCAATAAAATGGATGCCAGACAAGATGAGATATCTAGGAATATATATAACGAGAACATACGATGAAATGTACAGAGCAAACTACCCGAATCTTATCAAAAACTTGAAAAAAGACCTGGAATCTTGGTCAAGATACCAGATATCGTGGACGGGTAAAATAATATCAGTGAAAATGAACCTACTACCTAGAATACTTTATCTATTCCAAGTGCTCCCCGTTACGGTTCCAACCTATGTAATAAGAGATTTGGAAAAAGAGATAACCAAATTTATATGGAACGGCAGAAAACCTAGGATAAAGAAAAAACTGATGGCTCTCTCCCAGGCAAGAGGAGGCCTAGGCCAACCAGACTTAACAAAGTACTATGAAGCGGCTAGACTAAGTCCGCTAATCTATTGGTCCGCAGCCCCAGGGAAAAAGCCGTGGGTGGATATAGAGAGAGTGGAAGCAGGGACAAAGGAGTTAGCGTCTCTTCTATGGGTAAAAAAGGGGAACAGACAAACAGCCTATAGAGCCCACCCAGTTTTACTGCACTCTCTAGACATCTGGGATAAAAACTGCAAACACAGGCAAATCTCCTCCATCCCCTCACCCCTAACACCTATTGGAGCCAATCCCGAATTTACACCAGCTCACAACTCAAACATTTTTAAGCAATGGGATGAGAAAGGGCTCTCTAGGTTAGGAGACATGCAACAGGGAGGGAAAGTTAAATCATTCATGGGAATAAGAGAGGAATATAACATCCCAACCACACAAATATTCCAATACATACAACTGGCCCACTATGTTTCCTCAATCCAACCAAGCGACACTTGGAATAGGCCACTCACCAACTTTGAGAGCCTATACCAAAGAGGTCACTACAATAAAGGAACGATTGCCCAACTCTATCAGGTACTTTTAAAACAATATGACAACCAAACAAGCAAAAACATTCTAGACTGGGAACACGACATAGGAAACTCCCTGGAGGAAGAGGACTGGGCAGAAATCCACGAAAGGACAGCTAAAGCTTCCCGATGCTCCCTAATCAGGGAAACCAACCTGAAAGTCCTACACAGATGGTATTACACACCAGCCCGCCTCCATTCCTTTTTCCCGCTAACCTCCCCAATGTGCTGGCGCAACTGCGGCCAAATAGGCACATTTAAACATATATGGTGGACCTGCCCCAAAATCATCCTATTCTGGGGAAGAGTTAGACGCCTAATAGAAGAAACAACAGGGGTAGAGCTAACATGGGACATAGAAACAGTGCTCCTACTAAAACCGACAGACGGACTTGAGAGAAAAATAGACTTTTTAATAACGCAGATCCTCTCCGCAGCCAAAAATCTAATAGCAAGACATTGGAAAAAGAACGACACACCCCCGATCAATGAGGTACTGCACAAAATAAACTACATAATGACGATGGAGAGACTTACAAGCCTAATACACGACAGACACAACTCCTTCCTGACAATATGGGACCCCTGGGAGACCTACATATGGAAGAACCCAATAGGAACCATAAAATAGTAAGGAAACCAGTAATAACTACTAAAGGTTAGGTAGATCTAGACCTAGCATAGGATGTGACAAGTATCATAGAATGTTTGCTTCTTGCATGAAGCCAGTGATGGATGCTACCCCACTGCCCTACCCCCCCCCCACCCCATAACCCTTTTATTTTCTGTACCCCCCTCCCCCCCACTCCCTTCCCCCCTTTATATGTTACTATGTTTTTTGAAAAAATAAAAAAATATACGTTTAAAAAAAAAAATGTATATGACTGTTTTTTTCTTGCAACCTCTGATGTATATGTGAACGGATGTGGGAATCTTACTGCAGATATAACAACTGAATAAAGTCATAAGGAGGGTGGTATACAGACTAAAACCTGGGTGGAGGGCTAGTATGCAGGGAATGGATAGAGCAGGAGAAGAAGCGTCCGTAGATGCCTCCCTCATGAACTCACGGGAGTCCACAGCCTGTTGCTCTTACCTGAACCGGTGTCCTCACTGCCCGTCCTGCCGGTCCCAGCTCCAAGAACACTCCACGATGTCGTAGGTGTCGTCTCAGGTAAGGAGCTGCTTTTCCGGAAATGTCCCAGCAAGCCGTGCGCTCCAGCGCTCCTCACACTCCAAGGGTGGCACCAGAAGCCCATGCTGGGAGGGATACAAGGCTCCCTATGCAGTAAGATGCCAGCGTGCTCCAGCCAGATATGAACAATAGTAGATGTAAGATGATGGCGATCACTGCATGGTGGAACTCAGCCAAATAGTGGTTAAAATCAGCTTTATTAAATAAATATGATGTAATGTACCGGTACATGAGTGTGTCTCAGTACATTACATCATATTTATTTAATAAAAATTATTATTGTTATACGTACTCGGCTGTTTGAACATTTCATGCTATTTATTTGTTCTATTTACATGCATTTTCTTCATTGGTATGTGCATTTTTTATAACATCAAGTTTCATATTTGTCAGGTTATTATGTTGCAACATATGTTAGTTTATTATTATGTGACAATATTGACTATTATTACATTCATTGTACTTCAGAGGTTATAACTACATATGTGTATATGTATCCTTATGAATTTATAATGTAGATGCTTTACATTACTTTCTTTTTTGTTTTTAATATTTTTATTATTTTTTGTTTATTGGTATGTGTATGTGTCATTTTGTATTTTTGTCAAAAAACAGGTTATCTTGTGCAGAGCAATTTTGATTCCATCCCTGGCTTTCAGCATAATTGGTTGATTGCCAACCACTGGGTCTTATTTTTATCTGACCAATAAGGGGAGTGGCTATTGCCTACTTAAGATACCTGTGTGTTGAGAGTCTTTTACTCTTTGATAAAGTCCCACGACAGGACGAAACGTGTCAGAGTGTCTCTCTCTGTGATGTGCAGCATCTTGATTTAATAAAGCTGGTTTTAACCACTATTTGGCTGAGTTCCATCATGCAGTGACCGCCATCATCTTACATCTACTACTAAACACATACCAGACAATAAAAAAATAAATATATGCAACAACACTGCAAATGCACAGATCAAAAGAAGAAAAGGCAAAACCACAAAAAAATCACAGTTTTACAAAAATATAAGAATCAAATGCTGGAAATACAGTTGTAACACTAAATAAAACAATATGTTCACAGAGGAAATAGGGACAATTACTACTTTCAGATAACCTTAACAGGGAAATATGGAGTGGCATCAGGGATTAATGTACTGTATTGCAGCTCAAGGACAGTAATTAGTGAATGTACTAGGACCTTTTTAATACATTCACATTTAATTAATTTGTTCACATTACCCCAGTGTAGCGGCTGCTTGCCACAAACAGGACTTGACCACAAAGCCGAGGTGGGGATATATAAACACTGAACTGAAGCCGCGTCCGGATGTGGGACACGCAGTCATGGTTAGGAGAAGGCTGAATAGTCATAGGCCAGCTGAGTTCGTGGGATGGAGAGGTATATATCGTAGAGAGTCTGTAACCAGGAGCCAATCAGGTGACCGGAGCTTGACGGGGGCAGAGCCTGTGTCTGAACCTCACACACATTTTACGGTGGTTAAATTGTGGTTTGTTCTCCCGTTGATTTAGTGTATGTGGTCAGATTTGTTTTTTGCACTGGTTATATTCTACACATACTTTTCAGTCACTGTAAACATAGAAAAAGTCAGTACTTGCATATGTGGGAAGGACAAGAGAGATAGGAGTAACATACCCCCAAGCGATGCTTCCCTAAGGCAGATTCCAAAATATATTGCTGAAGTATTGAATCCCAGATGGTATATAAACTGAGACTGTGAGTTGTACATTTGATAAAAATATTCTGAGTCCAATTTCAATCAATATTGTTAGGTTCTTAGATTAGCCCTCAGGTTAGCTGGCCTATTCCTCAAGGCACCAATCTGGCTAACCTGCACTGTATAGGCTTAAGTATAAAGCAGTGATTCCCGTGAGTGAATATATAAATCTGTACTCACTAATTGTAGGTGTCTTCTTGGACCGTCAGTGTGCTTCAATCTTGTAAATGTCCATAAATCCGAAGTAAAGAGATGATGCACAAGCGTGGGAAAAATGATTAGCTGGACTGCTAATACACGGTACAAAAAATTCTTTATTGGCGGCACATGAATACAGCAAGGAGAAAAAACTCCCTCTTACGCGTTTCACGTGACGCAGGCGTTATTAAAGAATTGAGGACAGAATGCCTCATGGGATGAATATAGACTGGAACTTAACTCATTTTTTTTTTATATAAATTTCCTTATTTTAATTCAATGATTTATTGTCTGATATGCAAAAATCTTTTGTGATTAGTAATTTTTGTCCCAGTTCTGTATTTATATTTTTTAATGTTTTATTTTTTCATATTTTCATCTGTTATGTGTGTTAATTTAATAGGTGTGACCACATGTTTTTGTTTTTTTATAAACATATTTTTGATTAGTTTCGAATATCATTTATTTATTTACTTTTTCCCAAATTTCATGTGATTTCAAGTCCTATTTAAACCTTCGCAATGGGTGTCTGAATATTCGTGTTATGCATCTTTTTTCTTTGGTAATTTATATATTTATCATTATTATGGATTAAATTAGTTTTTGTTTATTCATATAGTTTGATTCTAGGTTACCCTATTTGTGGTGAAAGTTTGGATTACAATACTACACAGGCAGAAGTTATAATTATGCACATTTTTTGTGCACATTTTTTTCCCTCCTTTTTTTTCCTCAACCAACTGAAGGGTTATTGTTTTCTTATTTTTATTTTCTTCGCTTGTGTTATGTTAATGTTTTTATTTTTATTTACTTCTGTTTATTAATTTTTTTATATATATTTTTTCATCTTCATTTTTAACATTGTTTATGTTAGTCTATGGAATCAATAAAGTTTGTTTTGTACAAATGTCAGGTCACCTGACAGACTTGACCTATGGGAGTGAGCACTCGGTCGGCGCGACCTGAACCAGGAGCGCGCTGTTATGACATCACTCCAGACATCTGATAGCTTTGGCGTATAGGAGCAAGTGCTCGGTCAGCGTGACCTGATTCAGGGGCGCGCGACTATGACATCACTACGGTGGGTTTTTGGCACCAACGGTTTCCCCTATAAATATTAACAGGTACATTGGTAATTACACCTTGATAAAGTCCGATGGGACAAAACGCGTAGGTGCGTTCTTTCACGTTTTAGTATCATTGTGAGCTGATTAAATTAAAAGTATTTTATTTTAAATTGGAGTTGTCCTGATTTCATCTTTTTTTCTGCTGGGATTTTGGCTGTGCTCCTGTGTTCTATTCCATTTGCTGTTTTTACTTCGGATGATTGCACGCTTGGAAGCACTGGATTCGTCTTGGAAATATATTGGCAGGTAATGGGCAATAGCCCTTATATATTTACCTTGAGCCTTCATCTTTTGCTGATCTTACCCATTGGGGAATTACTGTATATGTAAGGGCCATTGGATGTGGTTGTCAACTGGATACCATTAGGTCTGTATTTCCCTTATACATGGAGGTTTGATTATGGACATTTATTGATCATGGACATTTCCAGTGTATTCTTTGTATACATACCAAGTGCTTTACATATCAAGATAAGAGCATACATGTGCATGTGAGCACCATTTCTCTTAACCATTTCAAACAGTGCAACAGTCTGGAAAGCTGCCAAGTTCTATCCACATTTCAGCTCTTTTTCAGAAAATGTATGAGCAGATGACTTTTACAGTTAAGCGGTTCAGGAAACCGTGACTATATCTTTCGGTACCAAAGTAGACATAATATGCAGTATGTACCGTACTAACAATTTTCTACAAGTACTTAAATATGCAATAATGATAAATATAACTTTGGCAATTTTTTATACACCACAAAGTATACATTGAGACAGTCATAGTTTAGGAATTATTGTAAAGCGGAATATCATTTATCACTCTTAGTTATACATGTACAGATCCTAACCATCCATGGTAGATAAGGTTTTCATTTTCTACCACAATCACAATTTATTAAAATATTCATCTTCACTGTATAAATAAACAGAATATTTGAAGCTGAATACTTTTTCATTTTAATGTTTAAACACTTAATCTATACAAATTGAACTAGCAAATACATTTGGAATCCCTGCAAGACATGAATTATCCTTTCATCCTAGGGGTTTTATATCTCTGTGCAGTTAGCGGTTAGTGTTAGTTTCTGACTTGGTACTGTAGGTCCTGACAAAAAACTACATTCTTTCAAAAGAGACATGGATTCCACAATCTTCCTTAATCATGATTGCTTCATTTTAAGTGAGGGGAGGAAGTGCTTGTCCTAATTAGTACAACTGTATGTACAGTATATATTTATATATTTTTATAGCACCCACAGTGTTCTCGGCGCTTTACAAAGACAATACAGAGCAGGGAATTAGAATACCATAACTGAAACAAAGTCAGACAATAAGAAAGGAAATCCCTGCCCCAGAAAGCTTACAATCTAAGTGGTAAGATGGGAGACTTACAGATACAGTAGGTGAAGGAATACGTGCAAAGTAAGAACAGTTGCATTACAAGTGAGTGAATTTATGGAACTTACAGTGTGAGACTATTTGTCATGTTGCCTCCCTGCAACAGATATTGTATGCCACTAAGCAGAACATTCTCCAACTCATGTCCAGCAAGGAGACCTGTGACTTATAGACAAACACTAGTGCACGAGTGTTCAACTCCAGTCCCCAAGGGCCCCCATCAAGTCAGTCATTTTGATTGAACTACTTTTGCTGAAGCAGGGATATCCTTAAAAACGGACTTGTTGGTGGCCCTTTAGAACTGGAGTTGTGTACCCCTGCACTAGTGACTAGTGTGGAAAACACATACCTATTTTGTATTTGTATATGAATGTTTTCTTTCCAAAAAAATTATTGTGGCTAAATGGTAGAATTTTTTGTTATATTCTGTTATTTTCATGCAACTTCTTCAGCCATGCATGGCAAAGCAGGGTTCACAGTCAGACTCCCTCTATCCAAAGGTGGAGAGTAGGCTGTGGAATAGCCACCACTTGCATGCAATCGCTAATCAATCCTAGTTGTGGTAGGTAGGCCATGGAATGTTAGTCTGATGAAACACCAGTGGGTGAGGTCTAGATGTAGTAGATAAGAGTAAACCCCAAATACTTCTGAGTATATGCTCTGTGGGCAAATAAGTGTATAAATGGATAAAGATAAATTATTGCACTTGATTCGGTCTCATGGACATAATAAAATACAGGGGGAGGGGGAGCACATAGTACATAAAGTGTAACTAAAATGTATTGCAGGCTGTTATGGAGAGATGAGTAATGTTAAATAGTGCAATGCAAATTTACAGAGTTGTCAGTGCCTCAGAGTTAATCAATGGTTGCCTGCAGCAGGGCCCTACAAGTGGTGGTAGCCTGAGTGGATAAGCTCAAAGAAACTGGCTGCCTGCAGTACAACCCGTTACTCCCTGTTCTGTGTGGGAAGTACAAACTATATCTGTGCCAACTGTACTCAATTGAGGAGTTTGGACACAGTCCACTCAGAATATCACAGCGCTGGTTATTGTGAGATTCGGTGTCTGCATAAATGCTAGATTAACAAAGGGCAGGTAGCTGGGAAAATGACAGTCTAAGCTCTGTAGTGTCCCTGGTTTAGATGCCTGCCAGGGGGGATGGGATGCCGTAACAGTGAGCGGACTGACTGTAGAGGGTAGGGGAGGGAATTCCCTACTCAGAGTCCCTCCAGCGCTAGTTGCAAAAAGCAATATAGTCTGCCCTAGTATGGGGGAAAACTAAGGATGGACAGGAGAAGGGGGAGAGCAATCCCAGACATCTATCCCTAAAGCGATGTTAACTAAAGTTGAGAATTATAGTAAATGATGTAAATTCACACTAAATATTTTATTTATTTATTTATAAAATATTTTACCAGGAAGTTATATATTGAGAGTTACCTCTCGTTTTCAAATATGTCCTGGGCATAGAGTTAAATTACAAATAATACATGGTTACAAATACTGTTACATAAATGAAAAGGGTATACATTATATACAAGACATTGCATGGACAGTTAAGATACTATATATTATGGGCGTATGTTACAGACCAGATTAAAATGTGAGACAGTGTTAGTTTTGAAAGAACTTAAACTGGTGGTGGATGTGAGAGTCTCCGGTAAGTTGTTCCAGTTTTGGGGTGCACGGTAAGAGAAGGAGGAGCGACCAGATTCTTTCTTGAGCCTTGGGACAATGAACAGTCTTTTGGAGTCAGATCTCAGATGATAAGTGCTGCATGTGGTAGGGGTGAGGAGCTTGTTCAGGTAGATGGGTAGCTTGCCTAGAAAGTATTTGAAGGCAAGACAGGAAAGGTGAACTTTGCGCCTAGACTCAAGTGATGACCACAATCTAGTTCTTTGAGCATTTCGCAGTGATGTGTATTATAGTTGCATTGGAGAACAAAACGGCATAATGAATTGTAGAGGGTGTCAAGTTTGGTAAGGTGGGATTGGGGTGAGAGCCGTATACTATGTCTCGATAGTCGATAATGGCATTAGCATCTGCTGTGCAATACGCTTTCTGACCAGCAGGCTTAGGGAGGATTTGTTCCTATAAAGTACACCAAATTTGGCATAGGTTTTGGATGTCAGGGTATCAATGTGCATCCCGAATGTTAAGTCGGAGTCAAACCATATGCCTAGGTAACTAAAACTAGTAACAGGAGTTAGGGTGGTGTTAGCGATGGTTCTGATCTGGAGCTCAGTCACTGGAAGCTTTAAAAATGTAGTCTTGGTCCCAAATACCATTGTTACAGTATTGTCAGTGTTTAAAAACAGTTTGTTTTTCCCAATTACCATTGTTACAGTCTTATTTTTATCTGACCAATAAGGGGAGTGGCTATTGCCTACTTAAGATACCTGTGTGTTGAGAGTCTTTTTCTTTTTGATAAAGTCCCACGACAGGACGAAACGCGTCAGAGAGTCTCTCTCTGTGATGTGCAGCATCTTGATTTAATAAAGCTGATTTTAACCACTATTTGGCTGAGATCCATCATGCAGTGACCGCCATCATCTTACATATACTACTAAACACATACCAGACAATATGAAAATAAAAAATATGCAACAACACTGCAAATGCACATATCAAAAGAAGAAAAGGCAAAACCTCAAAAAATCAAAGTTTTACAAAAATATAAGAATCATATGCTGGTAGTACAGTTGTAACACTAAATTAAACAATATGTTCACAGAGGAAATAGGGACAATTACTACTTTCAGATAACCTTAATAGGGAAATATGGAGTGGCATCAGGGATTAATGTACTGTATTGCAGCTCAAGGACAGTAATTAGTGAATGTACTAGGACCTTTTTAATACATTCACATTTAATTAAATGGTTCACATTACCACATTGTAGCGGTTGCTCGCCACAAACAGGACTTGACCACAAGGCCGAGGTGGGGATATATAAACACTGAACTGAAGCCGCGTCCGGATGTGTTACTCGTAGTCGTGGTTAGCCGGGTCGTTGTTAGGAGAAGGCAGAATAGTCATTTGCAAGCTGAGTTCGTGGGACGGAGAGGTATGGATCGTAGAGAGTCTGTAACCAGGTAGAGGATTGGAGAAAGCAGAGTAGTTGAGGATAAGCGAGACAAGGCAGAGTGCTTGTGACCAACACACATCACAAAGGTTTATGCTCAGCCAACTTCCTGGTGGAAAAGGCTGAGCCTAAATAGCAGGATTGGTGAATCAGGCACAGGATTGTTCAGTAGGCAGGAATAGGCAGGAGCCAATCAGGTGACCGTAGCTTGACGGGGGCAGAGCCTTTGTCTGAACCTCACACACATTTTATGGTGGTTAAATTGTGGTTTGTTCTCCCGTTGATTTAGTGTATGTGGTCAGATTTGGTTTTTGCACTGGTTATATTCTACACATACTTTTCAGTCACTGTAAACATAGAAAAAGTCAGTACTTGCATATGTGGGAAGGACAAGAGAGATAGGAGTAACATACCCCCAAGCGTTGCTTCCCTAAGGCAGATTCCAAAATATATTGCTGAAGTATTGAATCCCAGACGGTATATAAACTGAGACTGTGAGTTGTACATTTGATAAAAATATTCTGAGTCCAATTTCAATCAATATTGTTAGGTTCTTAGATTAGCCCTCAGGTTAGCTGGCCTATTCCTCAAGGCACCAATCTGGCTAACCTGCACTGTATAGGCTTAAGTATAAAGCAGTGATTCCCGTGAGTGAATATATAAATCTGTACTCACTAATTGTAGGTGTCTTCTTGGACCGTCAGTGTGCTTCAATCTTGTAAATGTCCATAAATCCGAAGTAAAGAGATGATGCACAAGCGTGGGAAAAATGATTAGCTGGACTGCTAATACACGGTACAAAAAATTCTTTATTGGCGGCACATGAATACAGCAAGGAGAAAAAACTCCCTCTTACGTGTTTCATGCTACGCAGGCGTTATTAAACAGTTGAGGACAGAATGCCTCATGGGATGAATATAGACTGGGACTTAACTCATTTTTTTTTTTTTTTTATAAATTTCCTTATTTTAATTCAATGATTTATTGTCTGATATGCAAAAATCTTTTGTGATTAGTAATTTTTGCCCCAGTTCTGTATTTATATTTTTTAATGTTTTATTTTTTCATATTTTCATCTGTAATGTATGTTAATTTAATAGGTGTGATCACATGTTTTTGTTTTTTATAAACATATTTTTGATTAGTTTCGAATATCATTTATTTATTTACTTTTTCCCAAATTTCATGTGATTTCAAGTCCTATTTAAACCTTCGCAATGGGTGTCTGAATATTCGTGTTATGCATCTTTTTTCTTTGGTAATTTATATATTTATCATTATTGTGAATTAAATTAGTTTATTTTTATTCATATAGTTTTATTCTAAGTTACCCTATTTGTGGTGAAAGTTTGGATTACAATACTACACTGGCAGAAGATATAATTATGCACATTTGGTATGATTAGAATAAGTAAATAGGTTATAATAATCAAGTTTGGATATATATATATATATATATATATATAGTATATTACCAGATGATGGTCCAGTAAGGAGAGACAGCACACACGGGTAGAAATCCAAAAGTGTATTAAAACACAAAAACCAACGTTTCGGTTCCTACAAACTGAACGTTCCTCAGGGTCATACAGTACAGGTCATACAATTAAAAGACTGCTGCTCTATGTTTATCATGTACTGGAAGCCAGGGAGATCCATATGGCACTTACTGTATGAGACACCGTTTTGTGTAAAGAGCGCATGTGCAGACTATAGCGTCCCCTGTAGTCATAGAAACCCACCATGTTATGCAAGGGAAAGCCTCCTGAGTATGCGCAGTTCAAATGCCATGTTTAATACAACCAGGTACAGCGCGCAAAGCTTAGAGCGTCCCTGATTGTCATGGTAACCCGCCCTACTAAGGAAAGTTTTACCTTTGCACATGCGTGGCTGACGGCACCGCAGAAGGCAAAAGCCAATGGCATACAAAGCATGATAATTGCGCCTAACTCAAGTGTATCAAAAGTGTCTATAGCAACCAAACCGTGCCCCATATACATAAAGTAGCAAACACAGATAATAGCACAATCTATATGTATGTTAGTCAAATCAAAAACAAACTATCGTGACCAGTATGAACACCAATGCATACAACACATATCTATCTAAAAAAAGCTTTAAAACCGTGGGAATAGGATTAGAATGCCCCCCCCCCCCCTGCAAGCATCAATGATGATATAAACAGACATAACATGCTGTCAGTCTGAGAAACATTTTCAATGCTGACACCAATTTCATCCCCCTTGTATGTTTAACTCATATAATAGATATTATAATTAGTATGGGAAATGTATATTTAGCTCTCAGCGTATTTGTAATATATATTGCATAATTAAAAAAGCAAATATAATATAATCAATAACCAAAGGGGGATGAGTCATGAAAGCAAATATTTATGTCAAGATAAATAAATCAGACAACAAAAGGAGCTGTAGAAAGAATAAATAGCCCACAGAATAAAATCAAACACCAAAGTGAAAGGACAACGTGAAAGCACAATATAATATACAAAGTAATCAATGGATGAAACAAAGTAAAGAAACAGAAAGCCATGCAAAAACAAATGTTAATCACAATATGTCACTTCATAAAAAGCAACCAAATTTAAGGTCCTCATTTAATCCGTGAGGTGCCATTGTCTTCAGATCATAGATGAATCTTGCTTCTTGTTGGAGTAAGAGTTTATCCCTATCTCCTCCGCGAGGTTGTGGCTGGATCTGGAAGATCGGCATACATTGCATAGTTGCCAGGGAATGTCGAAGTTGTTTAAAGTGACGTGCAACTGGTAGAAATTTCAGATCTTCATCCACAGTATCACTTTGTAATGCTTTTCTTATGGTTGAGCGGTGTATTGCCATTCTTTCTTTCAACATCCGTGTAGTTTTACCGATGTAGTGTTGTCCACATGGACATTTGATCATGTAAACGACAAATTTGGATTCACAATTTAGGTGATGTTGAATTTTTATCCGAATACCACTTTGTGGATGATTGTATGTTTGACGAAGCTGCATAAACTGACAATTTATACATCCATGACAGCGAAAGGATCCAGTCTTCTTGTTTAACCATGTATTACTGGGCGCATACTTATTAATCGGATCTGCATTAGTCAGCATATCTGCAAGATTTGGTCCCCGTCGATAACAAAACAGTGGAGGTTCAGTAAAATACTTCCCTGTCCTGTTGTCATTTAATAAAATATGCCAATGTTTTTGGACACTGTTTTTGATGAATCCAGATGCTGTAGTGTATGTGCTCACTACATTAAATCGTCCGGCATCAACTTTTTTATTAACGGGTAACAAGAGTGTGCGTCTCTCAATCTCTCTTACTCTGGACACGGCATCATCAATATCAGTTTTGTTATAACCCCTTTCATAGAATCTTTGTGACATTGATGACAAGGCTTTTTCTGCTTCCTCAGGGTCACTTGTTATTCTTTTGACTCTCAGGAGTTGTGAATAGGGTAAGCCACGTTTGAGAGATGTTGGATGATGGCTTGATGCCTGTAGTAAGGTGTTCTTATTTGTAAGTTTTAAATAGACCCTAGTAGCAAGTATGCCATCAACTTCATAAACCACCGTATCCAAAAAGGTAATCTCTTTGGAGCTAACGCTCATAGTGAACCTGATTGTAGATTAAATAGAATTCAGATAATCCATAAACTCCAGTAAATGTGTATCCGTACCATCCCATATGACGAAAATGTCATCAATGTAGCGATAATATTTTCTAATACACTGGGCATGAGGGGCATTGTGTAATATATGCGTATGTTCATAAATATGCATATATAAGTTAGCATATGATGGTGCCATGTTCGAGCCCATGGCCATTCCCATTAGTTGGAGAAAGAAAGTCTTTTCAAATTTAAAGAAGTTTTTGTGTAAGATGATCTCAATCAAAAGCAACAAAAACTCTATGGGAGGGCCTGTGTATTTGCTGGAGGTATTAAGACATGTTTTTATAGCCTCCAACCCCTCTTTATGTGGAATGTTGGCATAAAGGGAGGAAACGTCCAGAGTCACCAACAAGTTCTTTGTTGAAGTAAACGGAAGATCTGTAATTTTCACAATAAAATCAGTCGTATCTTTTATAAATGAATCCATTTCTGCCACCAGCGGTTGCAAGAAAAAAATCTACAAATTGCGACAATGGGTGACATAGGGATCCCATCGCTGAAATAATGGGCCTCCCTGGTGGCTGTGTCATGGATTTGTGGATTTTTGGAAGAACGTATATCACCGGTATCCTTGGATGATTTTGGGTAAGGAATTTCGCCGTATCTTCAGAAATCCAATTATTTCCCAGGCCGAGTGCAATGACCGCGTCTATCTCCTTCTTATAGGTGATGGTAGGATCACCTGGTAGATGCCTATAATGATTGGCATTGGCTAGTTGCTGTTTGATCTCCTGCCTGTAATAGGTATACGTCATCATGACTATTCCGCCACCTTTGTCAGCAGCACGAATGATGATGGATTGGTTGTTTTTTAAGGTTTTTATTGCTTGTTTCTCCTCCCTCGACATATTGTAGAAACTAGTACGGTACTTCTTAATTCTATCTCAGGTTTCATTTTGGAGAAGATTCATGAAGGTTGAAATATTGTAATTGTTGGAGTGTGGGTCAAAGGTGCTCTTCGCCTTAAACGGCCTTGTGTTCCCACTGGGTTGTGATGGTGTAGGGTCTGTCTTGCTGTAGAAGTCTTTCAGTCTCAGATGCCGTTGAAGTTTATACATGTCGACTTCTCAGTCAAATGGGTTCTGATTGAAGGTTGGAACAAATGAAAGGCCTCTTTGTAGTACACTTTGTTCTGCCTCTGAGCGAGTGATTCGTCAGGTTGAAGATTATCGTTTCTCCGGTTGTTTCTTCCCTCCTCTTCCTCTCCTGGTGTCTCGCTCGGGACACCTGTGATTTGTGCCCACCTCTCCAGACCGCATTACGGTGTCTGCGCCATGTGTTGGCGGCTTCGTTGATACGTCCGTAGCCTGACCTAAAAAGGTTCTGTATTGGCACTTTCAGCGTTATCTGATAAATCAGTATCACTCGTAGTGTAACCCATCTTCTTACGAGAATCTCTTTTTTGTCGTGACATGTTTCTTCTGCCAGTACCCCTTCCTGCCGCAGGATCATCTAGACCCAACACCCACCGATAGACCTTGCGTTCCTTATAGTCTGCTTTGACTAGGCGCAATTTCTCTTTTTTGTATTGCTATGGACGCTTTTGATACACTTGAGTTAGGCGCAATTATCATGCTTTGTATGCCATTGGCTTTTGCCTTCTGCGGTGCCATCAGCCACGCATGTGCAAAGGTAAAACTTTCCTTAGTAGGGCGGGTTGCCATGACAATCAGGGACGCTGCGAGGTTCGCGCGCTGTACCTGGTTGTATTAAACATGGCATTTGAACTGCGCATACTCAGGAGGCTTTCCCTTGCATAACATGGTGGGTTTCCATGACTACAGGGGACGCTATAGTCTGCACATGCGCTCTTTACACAAAACAGTGTCTCATAAGTGCCATATGGATCTCCCTGGCTTCCTGTACATGATAAACACAGAGCAGCAGACTTTTAATTGAGTTGTTAAAGGTAGGTGTTGCCACGATTCTAATTGAGTCTGGGTAAACATTGACTGTCCTATCAGGACTATCTTTCTAAGTGACATAGTAAGAACATGCATTGCAATTGGCACATTGGGTTTCAGCTACCATTTGATGTGTCATGTGGGGTTTTGAGAAGTGTTCTCATTGGTTGATTGTATGATTTGTGTACACTGGTGGGGGTATAAGTTGCAGTGGTCTTCATTCTAACACTTGTTAACCCTGAGGAAGGTTCCGTTTGTAGGAACCGAAACGTTGGTTTTTGTGTTTTAATACACTTTTGGATTTCTACCCGTGTGTGCTGTCTCTCCTTACTGGACCATCATCTGGTAATATACATCTTTTATGATTTTCTATGGGACAAGCATCTGGATTTCTTAATGTTTATGAGTGTGCCGGCTGCGAATAGATTTTTTTAAAATATATATATATATATCCCCTCCTCCCATTTTTTCCCTCAACCAACTGAAGGGTTATTGTTTTGTTATTTTTATTTTCTTCGCTTGTGTTATGTTAATGTTTTTATTTTTATTTACTTCTGTTTATTCATTTTTATATATATATTTTTTCATCTTAATTTTTAACATTGTTTATGTTAGTCTATGGACTCAATAAAGTTTGTTTTGTACAAATGTCAGGTCACCTGACAGCCTTGACCTATGGGAGTGAGCGCTTGGTCAACGCGACCTGAACCAGGGGCGCGCTGTTATGACATCACTCCGGACATCTGATAGCTTTGGCGTATAGGAGCAAGTGCTCGGTCGGCATGACCTGATTCAGGGGCGCGCGACTATGACGTCACTCCGGTGGGTTTTTGGCACCAACGGTTCCCCTATAAATATTAACAGGTACATTGGTAATTACACCTTGTTAAAGTCCGATGGGACGAAACGCGTAGGTGTGTTCTTTCACGTTTTAGTATCATTGTGAGCTGATTAAATAAAAAGTATTTTATTTTAAATTGGAGTTGTCCTGATTTCATCTTTTTTTCTGCTGGGATTTTGGCTGTGCTCCTGTGTTCTATTCCATTTGCTGTTTTTACTTCGGATGATTGCACGCTTGGAAGCACTGGATTCGTCTTGGAAATATATTGGCAGGTAATGGGCAATAGCCCTTATATATTTACCTTGAGCCTTCATCTTTTGCTGATCTTACCCATTGGGGAATTACAGTATATGTAAGGGCCATTGGATGTGGTTGTCAACTGGACACCATTAGGTCTGTATTTCCCTTATACATGGAGGTTGGATTATGGACATTTATTGATCATGGCCATTTCCAGTGTATTCTTTGTATACTGTACATACCAAGTGCTTTACATATCAAGATAATAGCATACATGTCCATGTGAGCACCATTTCTCTTAACCATTTCAAACAGTGCAACAGTCTGGAAAGCTGCCAAGTTCTATCCACATTTGAGCTCTTTTTCAGAAAATGTATGAGCAGATGACTGTTACAGTTAAGCAGTTCAGGAAACCGTGACTGTATCTTGCGGTACCAAAGTAGACATAATATGCAGTATGTATCGTACTAACAATTTTCAACAAGAATTTAAACATGCAATAATGATAAATGAAGCTTTGGCAATTTTTTTTACACCACAAAGTATACATTGAGACAGTCATAGTTTAGGAATTATTGTAAAGCGGAATACAGTATCATTTATCACTCTTAGTTATACATGTACAGATCCTAACCATCCATGGTAGATAAGGTTTTCATTTTCTACCACAATCACAATTTATTAAAATATTCATCTTCACTGTATAAATAAACAGAATATTTGAAGCTGAATACTTTTTCATTTTAATGTTTAAACACTTAATCTATACAAATTGAACTAGCAAATACATTTGGAATCCCTGCAAGACATGAATTATCCTTTCATTCTAGGAGTTTTATATCTCTGTGCAGTTAGCAGTTAGTGTTAGTTTCTGACTTGGTACTGTAGGTCCTGACAAAAAACTACATTCTTTCAAAAGAGACATTGGTTCCACAATCTTCCTTAATCATGATTGCTTCATTTTAAGTGAGGGGAGGAAGTGCCTGTCCTAATTAGTACAACTGTATGTACAGTATATATTTAGATCTTTATATAGCACCCACAGTGTTCTCGGCGCTTTACAAAGACAATACAGAGCAGGGAATTAGAATATCATAACTGCAACAAAGTCAGACAATAAGAAAGGAAATCCCTGCCCCAGAAAGCTTACAATCTAAGTTGTATAATGGGAGACTTACAGATACAGTAGGTGAAGGAATACGTGCAAAGTAAGAACAGTTGCATTAAAAGTGAGTGAATTTATGGAACTTACAGTGTGAGACTATTTGTCATGTTGCCTCCCAGCAACAGATATTGTATGCCACTAAGCAGAACATTCTCCAACTCATGTCCAGCAAGGAGACCTGTGACTTATAGACAAACACTAGTGCACGGGTGTTCAACTCCAGTCCCCAAGGGCCCCCATCAAGTCAGTCATTTTGATTGAACTACTTTTGCTGAAGCAGGGATATCCTTAAAAACAGACTTGTTGGTGGCCCTTTAGAACTGGAGTTGTGTACCCCTGCACTAGTGACTAGTGTGGAAAACACATACCTATTTTGTATTTGTATATGAATGTTTCCTTTCCAAAAAATGTATTGTGGCTAAATGGTAGGATTTTTTGTTATATTCTGTTATTTTCGTGCAACTTCTTCAGCCATGCATGGCAAAGCAGGGTTCACAGTCAGACTCCCTCTATCCAAAAGGTGGAGAGTAGGCTGTGGAATAGCCACCACTTGCATGCAATCGCAAATCAATCCTAGTTGTGATAGGTAGGCCATGGAATGTTAGTCTGATGAAACACCAGTGGGTGAGGTCTAGATGTAGTAGATAAGAGTAAACCCCAAATACTTCTGAGTATATGCCCTGTGGGCAAATAAGTGTATAAATGGATAAAGATAAATTATAGCACTTGATTCGGTCTCATGGACATAATATAATACAGGGGGGGGGGGGGGGGGGTAGCGCATAGTACATACAGTGTAACTAAAATGTATTGCAGGCTGTTATGAGAGATGAGTAATGTTAAATAGTGCAATGCAAATTTACAGAGTTGTCAGTGCTGCAGAGTTAATGAATGGTTGCCTGCAGCAGGGCCCTACAAGTGGTGGTAGCCTGAGTGGTTAAGCTCAAAGAAACTGGCTGCCTGCAGTACAACCCGTTACTCCCTGTTCTGTGTGGGAAGTACAAACGATATCTGTGCCAACTGTACTCATTTGAGGAGCTTGAACACAGTCCACCAAGAATATCACAGCGCTGGTTCTTGTGAAGATTCGGTGCCTGCATAAATGCTAGATTAACAAATGGGTGCACGGTAAGAGAAGGAGGAGCGACCGGATACTTTCTTGAACATTGGGACGATGAACAGTCTTTTGGAGTCAGATCTCAGATGATAATTGCTGCATGTGGTAGGGGTGAGGAGCTTGTTCAGGTAGATGGGTAGCTTGCCTAGAAAGTATTTGAAGGCAAGACAGGAAAGGTGAACTTTGCGCCTAGACTCAAGTGATGACCAATCTAGTTCTTTGAGCATTTCGCAGTGATGTGTGTTGTAGTTGCATTGGAGAACAAAACGGCATAATGAATTGTAGAGGGTGTCAAGTTTGGTAAGGTGGGTTTGGGGTGCCGAGTCGTATACTATGTCTCGATAGTCGATAATGGCATTAGCATCTGCTGTGCAATACGCTTTCTGACCAGCAGGCTTAGGGAGAATTTGTTCCTGTAAAGTACACCAAGTTTGGCATAGGTTTTGGATGTCAGGGTATCAATGTGCATCCCGAATGTTAAGTCGGAGTCAAGCCATATGCCCAGGTAATTAAAACTAGTAACAGGAGTTAGGGTGGTGTTAGCGTTGGTTCTGATCTGGAGCTCAGTCACTGGAAGCTTTAAAAATGTAGTCTTGGTCCCAAATACCATTGTTACAGTCTTGTCAGTGTTTAAAAACAGTTTGTTTTGGGAAATCCAGTTTTCGAGTCTCAAAAAGTCAGACTGAAGTATGTGTTGAAGGTCAGAGAGGCTATGGCTGTGTGCATATAGGATTGTCTCATCTGCATACATGTGTATTGAGGCTTCCTGACAAGCTGTGGGAAGATCATTGATGAACACTGAGAAGAGTAGGGGCCCCAGAACAGAGCCTTGTGGGACGCCACAGGTGATATCCAGGGGGTTAGAGTTAGAGCCAGAGATGGACACATGTTGGGATCTACCTGATAGGTAGGACTGAAACCAGTTTAAAGCATGCTTCCCTATTCCAGAGCACTGGAGTTTGTTAAGCAGGATAACATGAACAACAGTATCAAAAGCTTTTGCAATATCTAGGATTATTGCATCAGTGCGTTGTCCCCGTTTCATTCCACACTGGATTTCATTGCATACTTTTAGCAGGGTAGTTATGGTGGAGTGTTTGGGGCGAAAGCCAGATTGGAATTGGCTAGGGAAATTTGTCTTGGTATAATAAATCGCTTAATTGGGAGTGAACACATTTTTCCATGACTTTGGATAGTATTGGGAGAAGAGAGATTGACCTGTAGTTTGAGACAGTGTTTTTGTCCCCAGTTTTGAATATTGGGACAACTCTGGCAGTTTTCCAGGTCTTAGGGATATGGCCTGCAGACAGAATAGAGTTGACTATGGAAGCAATTGGTTTGGCAATGGCTGGGGTACCAAGTCTTAGGAACTTGGATTGTAGTAAGTCAGGTCCACATTGGCTGCTTAGTTTTAATTTGAGGAGCCCCTGTGTAATCATCTCCTCTTTGGATAGTTGGCCAAATAGAAAATTGTGGGCAGTGTAGGGAGGGAGTGGGGGTATATGGGTACTCCAAGGAAGAGATTCATATTTGTGGTTTGGGTTGCGTTTTGCTAATTAGTTAGTAGCACACCCCACAAAGTAGTCATTAAATGTATAGCATAGCCTCCAGGCCACTACTGCTCTGCCTGGACCTTTCCAGTGTAAGTCCTGTTAGGTGCAGGCAGTGGAGAAGTTAATTCATTCAAAAAGGCCGTGTGTGCTATTGCAGCCTCGGTGTAACGTACGTGCTTGCCACAAACTGGTACCGGACCGCGGGGCTGAGGTGGGGATGTATAAGCACCGACCTTAAGCCACGGAGTCAGGTCCGGAGTGCGTATTCCATAGTCAGACATAGCCAGGTCAGGATTGGCGAAAGTAGGGTTAACTTTATCCAGGCAGGGGTCAAGGCAGGTGGCACAGGAGCGGTGGTCAAGGAAACAAGCCGAGGTCATCAACAGGAAATCTTGGGTGAAGGTACTTCAGCATAGGAGGCTAGAACCTTGAGAGAAGCCACAGCAGCGGAGATGCTTCAGCAAAGGTGCTGCAGTGCGTCAGGAAAAGGCCAGGAGTAAACTCCACTTGGAGGAAGCAGGAACCAGAGGTGTAGACACGCCACAGGAAATGCTGGGGAAACCAGCATAGCCACTTCAGCGCGGTGAAGGCGAAGTCTGCCAGGAACAAGGAAGCAGCACCGATGCTACTATGCAAGAAGCCCTAGGCAGCAGGGGATTAGGCGCAGGATACAAGGCACAAGGAGGCCTAGCAGGCCAAACAGAGAGTCTGTGACAAGCACAGTTACTTGCAACTTGGATGCAAAGTCTATGTCCAGCAACTTCCTGAGGGCGGGGCAGGAACTAAAAAGCACAGGAGGCCAATCAGGCCAGAGCTGCACAGGAGGCAGCAGGAGGCAGGTGATTGCAGAAGCAGGTAATAGTTTGTCTGGAACCTGCAAAGCTCCGGATGGATGGGCTCCAGCC